>NW_024061937.1:0-78298 GCF_006381635.1 Hibiscus syriacus | reverse complement strand
CACTTCTTCCCGTCGTTCGTACATCCACAACAAACCAAAGATAGCAACAATAAATGTCAAATTAGTTTTCGTGTTTTTGTAAGAAAGATGGTTCTATAAAAACAGAACCAACAATTTGTAAAAGTATTCTCGGCCCTCATTTCCAGAGAAAAACTAGAAAGCAATACAAAAGTTTTATCAAGGTTTACTTCATTTTGCTATTATTTTCGTTTAATTTTAAAGCATATTTTTTATGTTCTAACAAAGAACAACGAGAGGAAGGAAAGAGATAGTCGTTACCTTAGTCATCTAGTCTTCACCGGTGTTGAGTCATCGTTGGCGTCATCGGTGTTAATAAATGAAAAGTCCGAGAAGTTTTGGATCTTAAATGCGGGTATAGTGATCATTTTTAGGCATCAGTTTGAGTCTAGGTGAGTAGATTGGGGCGTTTATGATTATTTAGGGTATTTTTAGGAAATATGGCCACCGTGAGTGGTGGTTGAAATGGTGGCTGACGAGGTGGTTTTGGGATTTGATGAGGTTGCCAACGAGAGAGATGAGAGGAGTTGAGAGAAAGACAAATTTTTGTGTTTAGGTTGAAGTATGAGTTAGAAAAAAGATAGTAATATGGCATATTCTTTTGGGATAAGTAAAATGGTCACTAATCTCTATGCTTCTCTTTCTTTTTTAATTTTCGAAGTACTAATCCTGCTATTCCCATTTTGTGCTTATTAGTTTGCTAGTGTTTTATTTTTATGGGTTGTTTGTGTTCATGCCGCTCAACATTTAGCGTAAATTTATAAATATGCCCCTCGTTTTCTTTAATTTCGCAAATCGATTAAAACCTGTAGACCCCGATTGTGCGTTTTCCCGTTTATGTTAGCTTATAGTTAGATCCTTTAAGTGTGTTTTTATATTCAAGTCATTGATTGCTTCTTTTATGTTATTAATTGTAAAATGGTGTACTGATCTCGCGATTATAGTGTTTTATTTATTTTTGACGTATTCATTATATCGTGTAATTGGTCCATGTATTATTTTTAATTTATTTCTCTTTTTAATTTTTTTCATTTTTTAAGATATGCTTAACTTATGATTTGTCTCTTCCATGTTTTTTCTTATGTTTATTTTTGGATGATAACTTTAATTTTGTCAAATTTTATTTTATTAATAGATATCTTTTTATTATTTGTTTATTTTTGTGTGCATGATTTGTTTAGCAATTTACCTTTATCGTTTTCCTTAAAATTTCTATTTTCCTTAAATATTGTTGTTTGCACATTTTGATTTTGATTTTGCTTTCCTCCTAATCACGTTACATGAGTTTTGATTCCTATTATGTTTGTTTCTTTCCTTTCTCAATTTTATTTCCTTCTTTGTAAATTATTTTAACTTTTTATAGCATTTATGTTAATTAGTTTATTTACTTATTTGAAATTTTTATGTTTATTTTAAAATGGTTGTATTCTTATTTTTAGTTTAGGAGTTGTTTAATTCAATCCTTAGATTAATTATTTTATTAACTAACTCTAGTATTAATTTAGTTTCATAAATTCCTTAGGTAATTTGTCACATCTCAATTTAGGAGTTAAATTTTAGAAATTATAAAGTATTGAATTAAAATAATATTTCGGAGGTAAAATGTAAAATCGCAAAGTTGACAGTTCATTTTAGGAAGTGTAGGAAATTAAGGGATCTAGTCTTGAATTTACTCATTTTTTATGTGTTGAATTATAAACTCTCCCTCACCCATATAATATGGTTTTCCTAGATTTATTTTACCCATTTCCCTCTCCTGTTAACCCCTTTTGTAGTTCTTATATCTTCATCGTCCGACCACCGTTCGTCGATCCGAAACTATCATCGTGTTCGTTGTCAACTGACGAACAAACCCCTCAAATCTCTTATCGTGAATTGTCGTCGGTCGTCGTAAAATTAAATTCAAATTTTCGAAGTTTTTAAATTCCACCGTGAAAATCGTCGATACATCGCTGACCGTTGCTTCGTTTTCGACACCTACCGCATTATCGTGTTCCTTGCATCATTATGAGTCCATCGGTGTCCTTGTCTCCGTCGTCGCCGGCGCGCGAGGAGGTGAGGAAGTTAAAAGTTTCCGATGTTTCGGAATCAAGCTATCTGCCATACAAAATTGTGAATCAAGCTTGGTAAGTGTCTCAAAATCCCTTAAAATAATTTAGAAAATTTTGTGGAATTTTTCAGACACTGTATGACGCCGTATGCGTCGCACTTGCCGCCCACTCGTCGTCTGCCAGTAGGAACTGTGTTAAACCGGTATGAACTGGCTGGACCGGTCCGAGCCAAGCCGAGCCATCGAGTCGTTGACCGTTGACTTTGACTAAAAAGTCAAAATTTTCGAAAAGTCATTTTATGTTTTTTGACGTCCTAAGTCCAATTTCGAAGTCTGTTTCGCGAAATTCGAACCCAATAAGTTATTTTTCACTGATTAATCACCCGATTCTATCCCTTTTTTGCAATTAAGCTATGTTTTTGATGAAATTTATATTGATATGTATCTGAG
Source organism: Hibiscus syriacus (assembly GCF_006381635.1). Lineage (NCBI taxonomy): Eukaryota > Viridiplantae > Streptophyta > Magnoliopsida > Malvales > Malvaceae > Hibiscus > Hibiscus syriacus. The sequence continues at coordinate 75,780 of NW_024061937.1, read as the reverse complement.
TAATTATTGGACATTGATTTCAAGATTGAGGGCGTTCAAATTGAGTTTAAACGGTTGATCAGTATGGAACGAAAATCGAGGTAATATATTACTACCTTTTCATGTTTTATTGAACATGTTGGTATTGGTAAATGCGTGAATGAAAATGTTTGGTCTTATCTGTGTAGTTAATTAATTTATATACTCAATCCGAATTCGGTAAAAATTCAGTAACTGAATATGGCTCAGATGATTAATATAAGAAACTAGAGGACCGTTAGAATTAAAGTACAAGTTCTGTGATTAAGTGATAAAGCAATGAGTCCCTAGATATGTAAATTATAATTTATATCATTAAAGGTTAAATGCAAAAGGTACTTGGATGAGAGATTAAGAGAATACTTCAGTTAGGTGAAATTAATACTTCAGTTAGGTGAAATTATAAAAATACCCTTATGTTGTAAAAAGATAATAATTGACCTTGGAAGTTGGATAAGAACTTTGTAAAGACATATTTGACCTGATGAAACTATTGATGTGTATAGAAAATGCTAGTTTTGTTTAGAAAATATGGATAACCGATTTCTAAACCCAAGATGACTGATACACGATACTAGAAGTTTGAATTAAATAATAAGATCGGACGGAAGGAAAGAACTGAAATACATTGGATTTGTAAAATGACCAAAATATCCCTAAAATGGAAATGACCTAAGAATATCACCAAGCCCAGGAATGAATGGATATCCTCAAGTTTTGAAATGATTAGAATAACATCGAGTACTAAAATGACCAAAATACCCTTATGGAATAGACTAAGTAAATGTCTTGGATTAATTAAGGAAATTAATATAAACATGGATGTTGTACTACCCTTAAAAATCATGGAACACAGCTTAAGCCGATGACCAATTCTAATGTTATGTCGGTACCTAAATGGAATAGATACCACTTGAATCATTGTTCGTCTTCTCAAGTTTGGATTGATGATAATTCTGGAAGTACTCAGCTCAACTCAACTCTAGAGCGCATTCGGTACTAAGAAATGGATATTCATTAGACAAATCAACCACGAATACAAAATTGAACTGAACAGAAGTATAATATGTATGTGAAATTCAGAAACATCCGAATTATTCTAGAAAACTCTAGAGTAACCGGGATAGACTTTACTACTAAATGAACTAAGTAACCTCAATGACTGAGGATTAAGTAAGTGATTGGGATATGTCTGAAAACTCAGATGAACTTACATGATGAATCTTCCCTATGGGTTATGAACCACAAATCAAGTACGTCAGTATTTCCTAATATAGTTAAAACATGGAAATGGAATAAAGACCATTAGATATATGTTCTTCTCCTTAAGATCCATTCAATTATGACTCAGAAGATGATTTATTGACATGAACTTTTGGTATTAAAGAGTGAATACCTGGAAGGGCAACGAATAGATCGATCAACATGCATTAGTTCTGGAATTTGCTCAGCTTGAGTTATTTCGATAATCTGATAAATCGACACAAATTATAAGTGCCCTAAATCTTCATTTCTCCCTTATCAGCTCAAATCACTACAGTCATATATGAAAACACAAGTAACACAGATAAAAAGGATTCTGAATACCCCATTTGGTTTAATTGGACTAAAATCCTGTTAATTCAATACATACCCCTAAATACCCCAGATTGTTAGGTAACAGAACCACTCTCAGTAGATCTGAATCTAGAATTATTTTGTATAAAGGTTCCTGAATACTTTCCTGATGCACATAAATCATAGTGTGATTCTAAAGTATCAACCTTAAACGTCGAATTAGATCGATTAGAAATCGATTCCCTTCAATAGGACCTCGTTTCTGGAATTCGATCAAATTACATCAATTTCATGTTATCCATTCTGATAACTACTAAGTGTCTCTGAGAAATACTTAGATATCCTATTGTGTTCTACATGTACTACATGATGATTTTACATGTTTTAAATGAGTTTCACTGTAATTATTGATTTATTGGTTTATGAACCATGGTAACATGTTATATGTGTTCCGATTTGAATTATGTTATGATACCTGAAATGTATTCTGTTCTGATATCTGATCTGGATTTTGTTATGATATATGACCTGAATTATGTTTTGATTTTTGATATATCTGTTTACGGATGGAAAATGTTTTATTTGGGGGTATTGTTGGAGGAATAATACTTGTAGGCTCCTCGACTTTGTGCTCAGGGCCTTACTGGATGTGAGAGTGGGTGTATGGTTATGGGGAACCTACACATTATGACGTGTTTGGTTGGAGGGATTACTATGGTTTTTGATAAATGTTTTATTTGGGGGGCTATTGTTGGAGGAACTATACTTGCAGGCTCCTCGGCTTTGTGCTCAGGGCCTTACTCGATGTGATAGTGGGTGTATGGTTCTGGGGAACCTACACATTATGATGTGTTGAGCTGGAGGGATTACTATGGTTTCTGAATTTTAAAAATATGTTTTAAAAAGATCTGTATCTTTTCACTGGTTTTGAGGGAACACACTATATAACCTATCCTGATCTTTTGAACATAGTCATCCTAAATATTTTCCTCTGAACTGAAAACTTACTGTCTGTTATTACCTGAGATATCAGTGGAACCTCAGCTCAGTCTAAAAATCTTTAAATGTCTGAACCAATAAGGAAATATATGCTTATATATTATCTTCACGATCTTCAGCATCATCTGGTAGTTCTGTATTACTGAGCTTTCCAAAGCTCACTCTATTATTCACCTTTTCAGGCTAAAAGAATCGTACCAGTACAACTATCGACAACAGTAAGGGAGTTCTTTCGGTAATGCTTGCAGAGTATGACACATGTGATTAGGGGGCATGTATATTTTATTTTGTTTTATATCTGAGTCTGAAAACCTATTTTATTTCTGAATACTAATAAATCATTTTATGATTTTACATGTTTTAATAAAAGTTTTAAATTTTTTGAGTTTTTTACAGTGGGTCGCTCCGGTGGCCCTAATGTGACACTCCATATTGGATCTGGTTACCCGTATCGGTCTGAGGGGGTTACATTTACTGGTATCAAAGCTTAGGTTGAGTTAAAATTTTTTAAGATAGATCGGCCGGTCAAATGTCAAAAAATGTCTGATCAGTACATGCCCCTAGAATACAATTGTACCTCTCTGAGCTAAAACTCCAAGGTCGAGTTCCACTCTATAACGAGCTAATCTAAGTTTTCTATCCGTTAGGGCTCTACCGTTGCAAAAAGGAATACCAGTAACGTCTGTCTGAATTCTGTAAAATAACTCACGAGTAATGTGAGAGTTACTTATCCAGGAAATTCTGATTCGACTCCAGAAATGAAATTGGAATATGTTACTACTCTATGAATCTATTATCGTATCCAAGGTTGAATTGATTTCACAATGATAATTCTAATTCTTTTATTGGAATTAGGGAGAGTTCTGACGAAAATATATACTCAGCTGGTTAAAGATTAGTAGAGGATCGATACTTCTGTAAAAGAAACTGGAAGACATGAATGAACTGATGGAAGACTCATTTCTTAATTTCTATGACTTGAATGAATTTCGAGGATGAAATTCTTTTAAGGAGAGGAGAATTATCATACCCCAATTTAGGGGCTAAATTTTAGAAATTATAAAATACTGAATTAAAATGGTATTTTGGAAGAAATTGATGATTAAAGTGTAAAATTGCAAAGTTGGAAGAACATTTTAAGAAGTATAAGAAATTCAGGGACTCAGTCCTAAATTTACCCAATTTTCTTATTTGTTGAACTATAAACTCTCCCTCTCCCGTATAATCTGGTTTTCCCAGATTTCTTTTCCCCATTTCCCTCTCCCGTTGACCCCCTTTGTAGCTCCGATTTCTTCACCGTCCGGTCACCGTTCGTCGATCCGAAACCATCATCGTGTTCGTTATCGACTGGTTAACAAAACCACTCAAACTTCTCATCATGAATCGTCGCCATTCGCTGTAAAATTCAACTAAAAGGTTCAAAGTTTTTAAATTCCACTGACGTGAAAATCGTTGATTCATCGCCAATCGTTGCCCCGTTTTTGACACCTCCCGCATCATCGTGTTCCTTGTATCATTTTGAGTCCACCAATGTACTTCTTGTCTTTGTCATCGTCGGTGCGTGAGGGGGTGAGGAAGTTAAAGTTTCTGATGTTTCGAAATCGAGCTCTCCTCCATTCAAAATTGTGAACCAAGCTTGGTAAGTGTCTCAAAATCCCTTAAAATAATTTTAGAATTTTTTGTGGAAATTTTCAGACACTGTATGACGCCGCACGCGCCGTCCCCTGAGAGTGGGTGTCGTTTGCCAGCAGGAACTGTGTTGAACCGGTATGAACAGGTCTGAATCAACTGGACCAGTCTGAGTCGAGCCGAGCCATCGTGTCGTTGACCGTTGCCTTTGACCAAAAAGTTAAAATTTTCAAAAAGTCATATTTTATATTTTTCGACGTCCTGAGTCCAATTCCGAAGTCCGTTTAGCAAATTAGAACCCATTAAGCTATTTTTCACTGATTAATCACCCAATTCGATCCGGTTTTCGTAATTACACTCCATTTTGGATGAAATTTCTATTGATGTGTATATGAGGAATTATTTGACATTGATTTCAAGATCGAGGGCGTTTGAATGGAGTTTAAACGGACGATCAGTATGGAACTAAAATCGAGGTAATATATTACTACCTTTTCATGCTTTATTGATCATATTGGTATTGGTAAATAGATGAATGGAAATGTTTGGTCTCATCTGTGTAGTTAATTAATTTCTACACTCGATCTAAATTCGGTAAAAATTCAGTAACTGAATATGGCTCAGATGATTAATATAAGAAACTAGAGGACCGTTAGAATTAAAGTACAAGTTCTGTGATTAAGTGATAAAGCAATGAGCCCCTGAATATGTAAATTATAATTTGTATCATTAAAGGTTAAATGCCAAATGTACTTGGATGAGAAATTAAGAGAATACTTCAGTTTGGTGACATTACGAAAATACCGTTATGTTGTAAAAAGACAATAATTGACCTTGAAAGTTGGATTAGAGCTTTGTAAAGACATATTTGACCTAATGAAACTACTGATGTGCATAGAAAATGCTATTTTTGTTTAGAAAAACTGGATAACCGATTTCTAAACCCAAGATGGCTGATACAAGATACTAGAAGTTTGAATTGAATAATAAGATCAGACGGAAGGAAAGAATTGAAATACATTAGATCTATAAAATGACCAAAATACCTTTAAAATGGAAATGACCCAAGAATATCACCAAGCCCAGGAATGAATGAATATCCTCAAGCTTTGAAATGACTAGAATAACATCGAGCACCAAAATAACCAAAATACCCTTATGGAATAGACTAAGTAAATGTATTGGATTAATTAAGGAATCCGATATAAACATGGATGTTGTACTACCCTTAAAAGTCATGGAACACAACTTAAGTCGGTGACCAACGCTAATGTTATGATAGTACCTAAATGGCATAAATACCACTTGAATCCTTGTTCATCTCCTCAAGTTTGGATTGATGATAATTCTGGAAGTACTCAGCTCAAATCAACTCTATAACACATTCGGTACTAAGAAATGGATATTCGTTAGACAAATCAACCACGAATACCAAATTAAACTGAACAGAAGTATAATATGTATCTGAAATTCAGAAACGTCTGAATTACTCTAGAGTAACCGGGATAGACTTGACTACTAAATTAACTAAGTAACCTCAATGACTGAGGATTAAGTAAGTGATTTGGATAAGTCTGGAAACTCGAATGAACTTACATGATGAATCGACCCTATGGGTTATGAACCATAAATCAAGTACGTTAGTATTTCCTGATATAGTTGAAACATGGAAATGGAATAATTACCATTAGAATATATGTTCGTCTCATTAAGATCCATTCAATGATGACTCAGATGATGATTTATTGATAAGAATTTTTGGTATTAAAGAGTGAATATCTAAAAGGGCAACGAATAGATCGGTCAACATGCATTAGTTCTGGGATTTGTTCAGCTTGAGTTATTTCGATAATCCGATAGATCGACACAAATTATAAGTTCCCTAAATCTTCATTTCTCCCTTATCAGCTCAAATCACTACGGTCATATATGAAAACACAAGTAACACAGATGCAAAGGATTTTGAATACCCCATCTGGTTCAATTGGACTAAAATCATGTTAATTCAATACATACCCTTGAATACCCCAGATTGTTGGGTAACAAAATCACTCTCAGTAGATCTGAATCTAGAATTATTTTGTATAAAGGTTCCTGAATACTTTTCTGATGCACATGAATCATAGTGTGATTCTAAAGTATCAACCTTAAAGGTTAGATTAGAGCGGTTATAAATCTATTCCCTTCAATAAGACCTCGTTTCTGGAATCCAATCAAATTACATCAGCTTCATGTTATCCATTCTGATAACTACTAAGTATCTGTGAGAAATACTTAGATATACTATTGTGTTCCACATGTACTACATGATGATTTTATATGTTTTTAAATGAGTTTCACCGAAATTATTGATTTACTGGTTTATGAACCATGACAACATGTTATATGTGTTCCGATTTGAATTCTGTTATGATACCTGACATGGATTCTGTTATGATATCTGAACTGGATTTTGTTATGATATCTGACCTAAATTATGTTTTGATTTTTGATATATCCGTTTACGGACGAAAAATATTTTATTTGGGGGGCATTGTTGTAGGAAGAATACTATGGTTCTGGGGAACCTACACATTATGATGTGTTGGGCTGGAGGGAATACTATGGTTTCTGAATTTTAAAAATACGTTTTAAAAAGATCTGTATCTTTTCACTGGTTTTGAGGGAATACACTAGATAATCTATCCTGGTCTCTTGAACCTAGTCATCCGAAATATTTTCCTCTGAACTGAAAACTTACTGTCTGTTATTACCTGAGATATCAGTGAGACCTCAGCTCAGTCTAAAAATCTGTATATGTCTGAACCAATAAGGAAATATATGCTTATTTGTTATCTGCACGTTCTTCATCATCATCTGGTAGTTCTGTATTACTGAGCTTTCCAAAGCTCACTCTGTTACTCACCTTTTCAGACTAAAAGAATCATACCAGTGCATCTATCGACATCAGTAATGGAGTTCTTTCGGCAATGCTTGCAGAGTATGATACATGTGATTAGGGGCATGTATATTGTATTTTGTTTTATATCTGAGTCTGAAAACCTGTTTTATTTCTGAATACTAATAAATCATTTTATGAGTTTACATGTTTTAATAAATATTTTAAATTTTCTGAGATTTTTTATAGTTGGTCGCTCCGATGGCCCTAATGTAACACTCCAGATTGGATCAGGTTACCCGCGTCGGTCCAAGGGGGTTACATAATTTGTAATTTCTTAAGTAGTTCTTTTTAAATTAGTTAATTTATATTAATGAGTTTATATTTTGCAGTATGTTTTACGGGGTTTTGCAAATTTACTTACATTTTTAACATGAAATATGGATGAACCGAGGGGAATTCCTTTTGTCTTAGACGTTAGACGAATCAAATTCTCTCGACTTTATCTTTGTTTCATAAAAAAATGTTAATCATTGTTTTACTAATAAAATGAATGGATTCGAGGAGAATTTGTTTTGTGTTAGACATTTGGCAAACCATAATCTTTCGAATTTATCTTTTATCATTTTATAAAACTAGAATATTCAAATAGGGTTTCTTTCGTTATAGACGTTGAATACATTAAAGCCTTTAAAATTAGGTATAGTTTGTATCTCTTTCTTTTATTTATAAGAGACTTAGTTAGAGAATTTAGAACTTGATGTCACTATTAGAGAATGTTAATTTGTAGAGCCTGGAATAATTAGTGAACTCTTTGGTCATTATTTTTGCTATTTTATTTGTTTCGATAATTACATATCCAATTAACCCCGGTATTTAACCTTTAAGAAAATTTATCAAAATTTATTGATCCTAAAATCAAATTATTTATTATTTCTGATTGATCTTCCAATTTCTTAAGTGAGCTATATAAGTACTATTCGGTTACCGACTTTTTATAGTATTTGGATCGAGTTAAGAAATAATCACTACATACATGTGACCAATTATATTTATCCATGGAAAACTCAATACTAACATGTTGCAAAAAGCATGAAACAGGTAGTAATGTATTACCTCGATTTTCATGCCATATCGATCGATCATTTAAAATCCATTCGATCGCCCTCGAACTTGAATTCAACTTCTAATAATTCCTCGGATACAAAGCAATCGAATTTACATTAGAAACCGAACTTAATTTAGAAACCAGCTTGAATATGAAGATAAAACATTGAAAAACGACTTACCGGGTGTGAAATTGGCTAAACGGACTTCGGATTCAGACTCAAGACGTCGAAAAACATAAAATAGAGCTTTTCAAAAATTTTGACTTTTTCGATCAAAGTTAACGGTCAGACTGATCAAAGTCAATGATTTGGTCAAGTCAATGATTTGGTCAGCTCAACGGGTCGGGCAGGCGGGTCGAGTTAAGAGGTTTCTGGAAATTTCCTTGGGTCAAACAAGCCCCACACGTACTGCTGGCACGTAGCGGTGCTTGCGGTGGAGTTTGGGACCTATTCCACCTGCCAAATTTCCCTAGTTCTACAATGAACTCAAATACATCTAAACCAAACCAATATTACACCAATAAACCATTCAAATTATTCAAAAACATATTAGTTGCTTACCCACGCTGACGATCAGCAACAACGCGTTATCGGTGAGCAAAACCAGTCGGGTTTTGATCGCGCGAAACCAGTGGTTGCAATGGAGGCGGCGGTGAGGTGAACCAAAGCCAGACGCGACTGGAAATGGCTAGGATATGCGGCGGTCTGGGTTTTTTTAAGGCCAAACATTGGTTGATTCACGACAAACGGCGTCATTTCTCGGTGAAATTGGGGCTAGGTTTTGATCACAGTTCAACGATGAGCAAGTTGGTGGTCGTGGCTCATGCTTAGGTGGCCGAACGACAATGCAATAGGCAGATGAAGTGACCATCGGGGAGGGAGTTTAATTTGGGGAAATAAATTAGGGATTTAGGATTTTTTTGGCGGAAATGAGTTTTACTCAATCGAGTAATTATATTTTACTGGTAATAAAAATGGCCAAATACCCAATTTAGTCCCTGTATTCTTTAAACTTTCTAAAATAATATGCTAGCTTTACAATTTTACACTTAAATCCTCAATTCCTTCTAAAATACCACTTTAATTCAATACTTTATAATTTCTAAAACTCAGCCACTAAATTAGGGTGTGACAATTCTTCCCTTATTAAAAGAATTTCATCCTCGAAATTCATTCAAGTCACAGGAATACAAAAATGAGGCTTCCATTAGTTCTTCCATATCTTCTAGTAGCTTTTACAAATGTACGAGTCCTTTACTAATCCTTAACCAGCTGAATATACTTTATCGTTAAAACACTCCATCATTCCCAATAAAAGAATTTGGACTCAATTATCCTTCTGGAATCGATTCAATCTTGGTCACGAGGTTAGGTTCATAGAACGGTAACATACCCAAATTTCATTTTTGGAGTCGGGTCAAAATTTCTCGGATGAGTAATTCTCACATTACTCGATAGACATTTTACAGAATTTGGAAAAACTTTATTGTATCCCTTTATGAATAGGTCGAGCCCTAACGGATAGAAAACTTAGGTTAGTTCATTTCAAAGAGGGGCTCGACCTTGGAGTTCCGGCTTAGAGAAATATAGTTATGGTCTAGGGGCATGTACTGACCATACATCTTTTGACATTTGACCGACCGGTCTATCTAGAAAAATTTTACTCAACCTAGGCTCTGATACCACTAAATATAACCCCCTCAAATCGATGCAGATGACCCGATTCGATCCTGAGTGTCACGTTAGGGTCACTGGAGTGACCCACCATAAAAATCTTGGAAAAAATAATTTTTTTATTAAAACATGTAAAATCATAAAACAATTTATAAACATAACAATAAAATTTATCATTATTCAAAAAATAAAGTAGATTTCAGACTCGGATATAAAAATAAAATACAAGCTACATGCCCCCTAATCATATGCACCGTACTCCGTAAGCAACACCGGTGGAACTTCTCGACTGAAGACGATAACTGCACTGGTACGATTCTTTAAACCTGAAATGGTGAGTAACAAAGTGAAATTTGGAAAGCTCAATAATACAATACTACCAGTTGATGCTATAAGACATGCAGATAAATGGAAAACTATAAAATTTCCTTATTGACTCAGACTTATACAGGTTTCCGGGATGAGTTGCGGTACCACTGATATTTATTCGAGTAACAAGCATGGAGATTACAGTTCAGAGAAAGCATTAAAAGATCCAGGTTCAGGGAATCAGAATAGTGTGTCTAGTGTGTTCCAACCAAAACTAGTGAAAAAATATAATTCTTTTAAAAAATTAATTGTTTAATACATAAGGGTTTACCCTAAGTACACAACAGAATGAGTCATCCTAAGGGAATGCCTTGGGGCCCGAGAGCCTACCCAAGAAAGTTATTTGGGGTCATGGGGCCTACCCAAGAAAGATCTCGGGATCTAGAGCCTACCCAAGGGTCACCTTAGGGCCGTAAGGATTTACCAGCTGGATCAAGGCTGAACCTCCATACTCCATTATCTTTCTCATATAAAATCCAATAGAAATTAGTTTTAACAGTAAACCATAATATATGGATCATGATCTTGTAAAATCTCGTAAATGTGACATTGGAATAAACCATATAATTGCCCTCTACCTGTACACCGTATATAGTCCCATGATTAACCCAAGGGAGTGCCTTGGGGCCTGAGAGCCTACCTAAGAAAATTTCTTGGGGTCTAAGTGCCTACCCAAGGGTTACCTTAGGTCTGTAAGGATTTACCACCTTGATCAAAGGTGAACCTTCAACCTACATAGATAAAGTCTAATAAAACAGTTCACGTGTAACCAGTGAAAATAGAAAACCATAGTTCATAAATTAGTAAATTCCATGATTCCATAAATTAGGAACAAATTATTTTTTTTCCGTTGAAAACAGTAATCGAAGAACACATACCATGTAACCATGGTTCATATGCCAGTAAATCAATAAATTTTGGTAAAACACATTTTAAAAAATATAAAACAATCATGTAGTACATGAGGAACACACTAGAGGATTCAAGTAATTTTCAAAAGCACTTAGTAGTTTTCAGGAAAACATGAAATTTATGTAATTTGATCGGATTTCGGGAACGAGGTCCTATTGAAAGGAAATCGATTACTAATAGAACTAATCAGACATTTAAAGTTGATACTTTATAACATCGCTATGATTTCAGGTGCACTAGGAAGGTGTTCAGAAACCTTTATACATAATAATTCTAAATTCAGATTTACTGAGAGTGATTCCATTACTCAACAATAAGAGGTATTCAAGATTATGAATTAAATTATTAGGATTTTAAGTCCAATTGAACCAAATGAGGTATTCAGGATTATGAATTGAATTATTAGGATTTTAAGTCCAATTGAACCAAATGAGGTATTAAGGATCTTTTGCATATGAGTTACTTGTATGATCATATATGACCAGAGTGATTTGAGATGATAAGGGAGAAACGAAGATTCAGGACATTTACAATTTGTGTCGATCTATCGGATTATCGAGTTAACTTGAGCTGAACAACTCCCATAACTAATGCATGTCTATCAGTCAATTCGTTGCCCTTCTATGGTATTCACTGTTTAATACCAACACTTTTTGTCCATTGATTAATTTCAAAATCATAGCTGAATATATCTTAAGGAGACGAGCGGATATTCCCATAGTCATTATTACATTTCCACATTGCAACAATATTAGGAATTGTCGGTGTACTTTAATTTGTGGTTACTAACCCTTAAAGAAGATACATCATATAAGTTCATCAGCGTTTCTAGACTTATCCAAATCACTTACTTAATCCTCAGTCATTGAGGTTACGTAGTTCATTTAGTAGTCAAGTCTATCTTGGTCACATCATAGTTTTCCAGAGTAATTCGGACGTTTCTAACATTTGGATACATATGGTACTTCCGTTCAATTCAATTTGGTCATATAATAAAGTTATTTTGGTATTCAAGGTTGATTTGTTCATTTTAGAGTTAAGGGTATTAGTTATTCTAGGGTTTAGAGGTACTTTAGGTCATTTTTCACTTCAGGGGTATTTTAGTCATTTTACACTTCAAGGGTAGTTCTATAATTCCAATATAGATCCATAATTTAATTCAATGATTCCAGAGCTCAAGTGTATCAAGATGTGAGTTCTCAAGTCATCTTCATAACGTACCATCTATTGTGCTTAACACCATAAGTGTATCATCGCCATTTCATTCAGATATGTTAGTGGCATACTTTCGATAATTTAGGCTTGGATGAATTCTAGTTCCTTTAGCGCTCATACTATTTTGTTCCTTTGATCATTATAGGTTATTACCGATATTACGAAGTTCGAGGACATTTCAACAATTCCTTTAAATTAAATCATATGCAGTTTCTCAGATAATTAGTCAAATATGTCATTTCAGAGTTATTTCTCACCATCCATGGAAGTCTTGGTCCTTTTTCCATTACAAGGGTATTTTCGTAATTTTATCTCATGGTGCTCTTTTTCGATAATAACATATCCAATTAATCCTGGTATTTAACCTTTAATAAAATTTATCAAAATTTATTGATCTAAAAATCAAATCATTTATTATTTCCGATTGATCTACCCTTTTCTTAAGTGAGCCATATAAGTCCTATCTGGTTATTGACTTTTTATAGTATTTGGATCGAGTTAGGAAATAATCACTACATACCCAATTATACTTATCCATGCAGAACTCAATACTAACATGTTCCATAAAGCATGAAATATGTAGTAATATATTACCTCAGTTTTCGTGCTATACTGATCGACCGTTTAAAATCCATTCGATCGCCCTCAAACTTGAATTCAACTTCCAATAATTCCTCGGATACAAAGCAACCAAATTTACATTAGAAACTGAACTTAATTTAGAAACCAACTTAAATCCGAAGATAAAACATTGAAAACAACTTATTGGGTGTGAATTTGGCTAAACAAACTTCGGATTCATACTCATGACGTCAAAAAAATAAAATAGACCTTTTCAGAAATTTTGACTTTTTTGGACAAAGTCAACGGTCAGACCGGTCAAAGTCAACGGACTGACCGATCAACAGTCAACTCTGACCAAGTCAACGGTTCGGTCAGGTCAACGAGTCGGGTAAGTCAACGGTCGGGCAGACTGGTCGAGTTAATAGGTTTTTGGAAATTTCCTTGGGTCAAACAAACCCCACGCGCACCGCCGGCACGTGGCGGCGCGTGCGGCGGAGTCTGAGACCCATTCCACCTGCCAAATTTCCCCAGTTCTACAATAAACTCAAATACATCTAAACCAAACCAATATTACACCAGTAAACCATTCAAATTATTCAAAAACATATTAGTTACTTACCCACACAGGCGATCGACGATGGCGCGTCATTGGTGAGCAAAACTGGTCGGGTTTTGATTGCGCGACACCAGTGGTTGCAATGGAGGCGGCGGTGAGGTGAACCAAAGCTAGACGCGACTGAAAATGGCTAGGATATGCGGCGGTCGAGGTGTTTTTCGAAGGCCAAACCTCGGTTGATTCATGGCGAACGACATTGTTTCTCGGTGAAATTGGGGCTGGGTTTTGATCACCATTCAATAATGGGCAAGTTGGTGGTCATGGCTCAGGCTGGGGTGGCCGGACAGCGATGCAATAGGCCAATGAAGTGACCGTTGGGGAGGGAGTTTAATTTGGGGAAGAAAATTAGGAATTTGGGATTTTTTTAGGGAAATGGGTTTTACCCAATCGGGTAATTATATTTTAATGGGTAGTAAAAATGACCAAATACCTATTTTAGTCCCTACATTCTTCAAACTTTCTAAAATAATCTTCCAGCTTTGCGATTTTACACTTAAATCCTCAATTCCTTCCAAAATACCACTTTAATTCAATACTTTATAATTTTTAAAACTTAGCCCCAAAATTGGGGTGTGACAAACTGAACAATTGGACTACAAAGGATATTCATGTAATTTTTAGACCAAGTTCAGACTAATATTCGGAACTAACTCTTATGCTTTTGGCCCGCAAGCATTAAGGGATCTTTTATGAGGGATACTATGTTAATTCTAATTTTGTTTGCAATTGAAGATGATTTCTTTCATTTCTCAAGTAGTAATCATTCTTTACATATTTTATATTTTTATATATTTCATTCTTTCTATTAATTCCATGCAAATATTCATGTCTCTTCTCAAATATATATTTGTTCAAAATTTCCTTTTTAGATGTCTCAATTATTAACATCATAAATGTTTATAAATTTAATAATGAGATAAATTTCGAGCGACCCATGTATATAGAAGAAGTAAATGAGTGCAAAAATAAGGTAAGATTTGATACTTTTAACGAATTTTTAAGTTTGGTGGAAAAGAACAAGCATATATTACCTCACAAAGAAGAGACTTGAGATTTGAATTTAGAAGACCGATGAAGAAAAGAATAAATTTCCTCTGCCTCGTATGAATATTTTGGTGGATAATACAGGGCATTCCTGGTTCTCTTTTGATTTCTTAGATGTAACCAAATAAAAATAAATCCCTAATACATGGAGAAAATAAAATTTACAACCATTTATAAGTCTCAAATTAAAGAGGATCACATTCAAAACTTAAGATAACTTTTCCAAAGATTTAGGAAGTGTCAGTTGAAGATTAATCCATCTAAGTTTACTTTTGAGGTAATTATTTTTGTGGCTATTCAAAGTGAAAGTAATTCAAGATCTTCTGCTACCTCATACACAAAAAGAAGTTCGAGATTTCCTTCGAAATGATGTGACATAGTAGGTTTTCTTTCATGATGTGCCTTGGATGACTATTAGTCCTTGAACTTTATGAAGACTTATTGTGCATCTCAACTGAAGAAAAGATTATTCTAAAAGATGAACCTTGGAATCTATATTTTGAGGGGTATCTAATTATTTGGGGTGAAGAATTGAGGTAGAGCTAATTTTTTCAGAAAACATTTGTTACCCTTTCACATGCTTACTAGAGTTGTTTTGCACTAACAATGCGGCAACGTTTGAGGCTTCCACTATGGGGATAAGAGTAGCCATGAAAAGTTCAAATGCTAAAATCATTTGGATATTCCTCGTTAGTCCATTAATTACGAGGGTAATGGTAATTGTCACAAGAGATTATCCTTCATCATGTATGCATATCAGACTTTAGTACATACTCTAGTGGGGTAACATATTTTCTCCTTGGTGTATAAGCAGTCGTACTCAATGAAGTCAAGATTATGTTACTTCAAGTTTGGACAAAATTAAGGATGGGACAAAGATAAATGGGTGCATTTTTGGTATGGTCGACTAAACCGTTGAAGAAAAAAGGTTAAAAGCTATATGAAATTGACAAATATGTTAGAAGCGAAAGACTTGAGCTCATGATAAGAAAGTTTATCTGAGAGATGGTGATCCAGTGATTGAAAAGATCTTATCGTTTTAGAGAGATTTTTGTGGGAAATGAATGCATAGATGGAAAAGGACCATACATTATCAAAAGGGTCCTTTTGGGATGAGTGTTAATTTTGATAGAGATGGATGAAGATGAATTAAGTAATCCAGTAAGTTCAAATTCGAGTAAAAAAGTATTATGCTTGAAGAAAATAACAAGAAAGAAAAGAATATAGAGAAAAGAAAAAGAAAAAAAAGAAAAAGAGACAAAGAGCAAAAAAAATAAAGAGGGAAGAAAAAGATGAAAGTGAGGAATAAATAAAAAGAGGGGTTCAAGATGAGAATAGGCGATGGACATCTTGAAACAAAATGAAGGATTTGAGTTGAAAGAAAAACACTCTCAAAAGTCTAGTACTTCAAGATGAGTTTTACATTTACAAGCATTCTGGTACCATTTGAAATATTTACTCAAAAAGCTTACCTCTACACGTTGGGAGTAAATCCAATTGATTATTTTAATGAGCCTAGTATTTTGGGATAAGCTTCACATATACAAACATTTTGGCAACCTTTTAGGTCAAAGCTTACCTTTATACTTCAGGACTATATCTAGTTAACTGGTTTAGAAATCTTGATATTTTGAGATAAACTTCACATCTACAGACATTTTAGCAACATTCAAAATCTTTTTGACAGAAACTTATCTCAGTGCTCCAAATTATATCTAATTGATTGGTTTAAAAATATTCATGCTAGTTATTCTTGGGGCATTTGACATTATTTGTTTTTTTTCCTTTCTATGACTTCCAGACTTTATAAAATTCTAAAATTCTCATCAATAAATTTCAACCTTCTCACATCAATCATCAATTTTGTTTACCTTCAAGCATCTTATAAGTAGGTTAACAGAAAACAAAAGATTTCTTGGTATTACTTTGAAATAGTCTTTTAAGTGCAGGGAATCCAAAGTAGGCAATAATCTTGACACTCGTGTTCATGGAGTCGAAGTCATAAAAAGGGTTATGTGAGGATGACAATTCAATCCACCTCAGAAGCATTTTTGGAGATGTTACCATATGGGGCAAACAAACAGGACAATCTTTCGAGAGTAAATAAGGTCCTTGAAGATGATAAGGCTTATTTTGCCTCAAATACGTCAAAAATAAAGAAGCAAAGCAAGAAGTAAAAATTGGAGCAAGAAGAATAAGTGATGCAGAAATAATAAAGATATCCTTATATTTATGAAAACGATCATAAAGCAAATAATGGTCGTAACAAGAAGTGGCATGGATTAATTCGGGATGTTCTGATATTTCAACCCATAGAAGATACTTGAAGCATTCTTGTATCAAATATTGATCACTTCTTTGAACCAACTAAGAAATGGGAAAGTACTTTTACATTTGAACTTGGCATTGGTGTTCAAAAGCTCTATCAGTGACTAAAGGTTAGTGTCTATTTGGGTATGATATCTCATGAAGAGAAGCCCTTATCGCTAGACTATTAAATCAGATAAATAAAAACAAAGAAATACATATAATTGGCATTTTTGTTGATCCAAGATTGATAGGGTAATTTGATAAATGGTACAGGGAAGTGGCCATTCGAGGTTGAAGAATTTAACACTCGAATAAATATGAGCCATGAAAAGATTACCCACATTGTGACATTATTAAAGCCCTAGATCATATGGAGGCAACCAGATTCGAATCAATTAAACATGTAGAAATATAAGATAAAAACCTGAAAAGGACATTTTAAGGCATTTAGGTAGAAACTCAGAGGAAAAGCGAAAAAGTTGATCCTAGGATAAGAGATGAAGATTCAAGCAAAGATAAAAACTCAGCAAAGAGGATGCAGATTCCAATTCACAATTTCACAAAGAATAAAGAAGATCTCATCAAAGAATTAGTACACGTCTTCATTTTTTTAGAAAAATGGATATTTTCAAGACCTTCAGGTACTTTAAATATATTTCCATTGATATATGGTAACTCTTTTATAGATTAATTCAATCACAAAAGGATGTGGATCAACATTTTCCAGGGGAGGGTTCGCAATGAGAAGAACTAATTTGATGGAGGAGAAGAAATTCATAATGAGAAAAACTTGTTCAACCTTTACTCATCCATCATATAAGTAGTTGGATCAACATCATCAATTCGTTCGATTCTATCACAGAAGAGTGGATCAATCTTTCTGAAGAAGAAATTCATAATGAGAAAAACTTATTCACCATTTTCCTCGAGTCTATCAAAGAAGGAGTTGGATCAGTATTTCTGATAAAACAAGTTCATAATGAAAAAAACTTGTTCACTATTTTGCTCTAGTCCATCACAAAAAGAGTTGGATCAACAATTCTGATAAACAGGTTCATAATGAGAAGAACTTGTTCAACCCTTGCTCGATTCATCACAAAATGAGATGAATCAATATTTCCAAAGAAGAAGTTCATAATGAGATGAACTTGTTCAACCTTTGCTCGTCCATCACATAAAGAGTTGGATTAACATCACGCTTGGTCGATTCCATTACAGAAGAAGGTGGATCAACGTGTACAATAGGGAGTTCATAATGAGAAGAACTTGTGGCTCAAGGATTTCAGCTGTTCAAGAAAGATAAAATATGGTTCTTTATATCTTTGCTTCATTACTATTTCACATCAACAAGCAAAGAGGGGCAGCTGTAGCCACCATATTTTACCTGACCCCTACCCATATTATTATTATTCTTAAAAATATTTTTTACAAATTCAAGTCAAAACCCAATTACAAATTAAAATACTCACTCCATTTTCTGTTGGGCCTTTAAAAAACCTAGAGCCCAAAATATTAAAAATTATGGCTAACTTTAACCCTAAAATTAGGGTTAGCCACCAGAGCCACCAAAGCCATCGTGTTGCCGCCTTCGTCGAGTAGGCCCGCCTCACTTCCCACAGTCGTCGACCATTCAGCTACGTCGTCAAGTTGACCCGAATCCAAATCTCACCAAATCTGAGGCATTCAATGTCCCCACCTACTCGAACAAATGAGCCGTACTTCTTCCCCATCGTTCGTACATCTACAACAACCCAAAGACATCAAACAGTAAATGTCAGATTATTAGTTTTCATGTTTTTGTAAGAAATATGGTTCTATAAAACCGAACCAACAATTTGTAAATGGACTCTCAGTACTCATTTCTAGATAAAAACAAAAAAAACAATACAAAAGTTTAATTAAGGTTTACTTTATTCTGTTATTATTTTTGTTTAATTTTAAAGCATATTTTTTATGTTCTAAACAAAAGAACAACCAGAGGAAGGAAAAGAGATAGTCATTTACCTAGTCATCTCGTCTTCACCGGAGTTGAGTCGTCGTCGGAGTTAAGAAATGAAAAGTCCGAGAACTTTTGGATCCTACATGCGGGTATAGTGATCATTTTTATGCCTCGGTTTGGGTCTAGGTGAGTAGATCGGGGTATTTAGGATCATTCGGGGTATTTTTAGGAACTTTGGTCACCGTGAGTGGTGGTCGACGTGGTGGTTTTGGGATTTGTTGAGGTTGCCAACGAGATAGGTGAGAGGAGTTGAGAGAAAAGGAAAAGATTTTGTGTGTGTTTAGGTTGACATATGATTTTAAAAAAAGATAAGTAATATAGGATATTCTTTTGGGATAATCACACATAAGTCACCATAGGTTTATCACGTTTTTATAAATTGGTCAGTAATCTCTATGCTTTTCTTTATTTTTTAATTTTTGAAGTACTAATCCTTATATTTCCCATTTTGTGCTTATTAGTTTGCTAGTGTTTTATTTTTATGGGTTATTTGTGTTCATGCCACTCAAGATTTAGTGTATATTTATAAATAGGTCCCTCGTTTTCTTTAATTTCACAATTCGGTTAGAACATGTAGACCCTGATTGTGCATTTTCCTATTTAATGTTAGCTTATAAAAAAGGAAAAATTGTCTTTAGATCCTTTGAGTTTAAGTGTGTTTTTATATTTAAGTCATTGATTGTTTCTTTTATGTTATTAATTGTAACATGGTGTACTGATCTCGTGATTATAGTGTTTTATTTTATTTTTGGTGTTTTCCTTATTTCGTGTAATTGGTCCATGTATTATTTTTAAGGGTAAAGTATAGTAATGGTCACTGAAATTTTTGAAGCTTGCATTTAGGTCCCCCAACTTTTAAAACTTGCAATACAGTCCCCCAACATTTATTCCGTTTGCAATATGGTCCCCCAACTTAAACCACCGTTAGAAATTAGGGTAAATTATATAAAAGGTTATTAAACTTTTCAGCCACTTGAATTTAGGTCCCCCAACTTTTAAAACTTGCAAAACAGTCCTTAATTTCATTCTAAACCCCAATTTTCAAAGTAATTCAATTTCATTCTAAACCCTAAATTCCAAAATAATTCAATTAAATTCAATTATGTCAGATTTATTATTATTTAATTTCATCTTATTTCATGTGATACGTATTTTTTATATAAATATAATAGTATAATTCTTATCTGTTGAAGAAATTTTTTAATTAAAAAAAGTAGTTAGGATATAGAAGAGGTTGAAAATAATTCGAATTAAATTTATAAAATGTTATTTTGACGTATAAATAAAAGTGTAAACTACTAGGTTGACAACTTAACTATCTAGCCCTTTTTACTTTTGTCATCGATCTTTTAAATTTATCAATCATACAACATAATTATTTAACTGTTTCAACTAAGCCACTAGTCGTTACCAATTGATACAAATGATGAAGTGGCAGTTAAAAGGAATTGACATTATTATACATTCAGTCTTTATTATTTATATAATCAATTTGTTCCTAAATTAAATAGAATTTAATAAATTAATCATTTAATTAGGATCTGACATGTGTTAGCACATGATCATGACATGTGTCATTGGTGACACATGTCACCACCTAATTATTTATATATGCTATCAATTTGGTCCTAAATTAAATAAAATTTAATAAATTAATCATTTAACCAGGATCTGACATGTGTTAACACATGATCATGATATATGTTATTGGTGACACATGTCACCACCTAATTAGAAGAAAATTAAGTTACAAAGAAGTAAAATTTGGGTCTTGGGCAAACTCAAACCTGAGTCACGCAAATGAAAGATACAGGGTGGAGCCACTAAGCTAACACCATCGTTTGTGTTAAGAGATATACAATAATACATATACTAATAGTATGACCAATGCTAGAAAAAAAAGAATATAATGGAAAATGGAAATAATGAGATTTGAACTTCGGCAAAAAATTTGAAAGCAATAAATGATGGGAAAATATTATATTTTTTACAATAAAAATATTATATTTGATAAATTGTTTGATAGATTTAATATATTTTTTAAATATTAGTTGATACAATATTTTAAAAGAATAAATTTAAGATTTATATATTTTTAAACTAAATTTAATAATTATATTTTTCATATTTATAATTCATGATTATATATATAATCTTAAGTTGAGTATTTCTAATATAATTAATAATTTTAATTTCTTATTAAAAATAAAATATTCAAAAAATATAAATGATTCATACATTAATATATGAATATATTTTTTATTTATACATCTAAATATAAATATACATTTATATAAATATATTTTTATTCGTATATTGAAATATTTTGATTAAAATATAAACATATTTTAAATACTAGTTTATACAAGAAAAATAAAATATATAAAAAATATAAATGATTCATACATTTAAATATAAATTGAATCATTTATATTTTATATACATCTATATTTAATAAGAAAATAAAATTATTGGGGGACTGTTTTGCAAGTTTTAAAAGTTGGGGACCTAAATTCAAGTGCTTGAAAAGTTCAATGACCGTTTATATAATTTACCCTAATTTTCTAACAGTGATTTAAGTTGGGGGACCATATTGCAAACGGAATAAATATTGAGGGACTGTATTGCAAGTTTTAAAAGTTGGGAGACCTAAATACAAGCTTCAGAAATGTTCAGTGACCATTACTATACTTTACCCTATTTTTAATTTATTTCTCCTTTTAAGTTTTTTCTTTTTAAAGCTATGCTTAGCTTATGCTTTGTCTCTTCCATGTTTTTTCTTATGTTTATTTTTGAATGATAACTTTAATTTAGTCAAATTTTATATTCTTTTATCACTAGATACCATTTTATTATTTTTTTTATTTCTGTGTGCATTTATTTGTTTAGCAATTTACCTTTATTGATTTCTTTTCTTTCCTTTTTCCTTAAAATTTATATTTTCTTTAAATATAGTTATTTGCACATTTTGTTTTGCTTTCCTCCTAATCACGTGACATGGGTTTTGATTCCTATTATGTTTGTTTCTTTCCTTTCTCATTTTTTTTTGTAAATTCTTTTAACTTTTTATAACATTTATGTTAATGAGTTTATTTACTTATTGTAAATTTTTTATGTTTATTTTAAAATGGTTGTATTCCTTGTGCAGATTTTATTTTTAGTCTAGGAGTTTACTTGTTTAATTCAATCCTTAGATTAATTATTTTATTAACTAACTCTAGTATTAATTTAATTTCATAAATTCACTTAGGTAATTTTTAATTTCTTAAGTAGTTTTTTTTAAATTAGTTAATTTATATTAATGAGTTTATATTTTGCAATATGATTTATGGGGTTTTGTAAATTTACTTATGTTTTTAACACGTAATATGATGAACCGAGGGGAATTCCTTTTGTCTTAGACGTTAGACGAATCAAATTCTCTTGACTTTATCCTTGTTTCATAAAGAGTATTAATCGTTTTTTACTAATAAAATGAATGGATTCGAGGAGAATTTGATTTGTCTTAGACGTTAGGCAAACTATAATCTTTCGAATTTATTTTATTTTCATCAAAGTTCATATGTTACAATCAAGAAATTTTATCATTTTATAAAACTTGAATATCTGAATAGGGATTCTTTCGTTCTAGACGTTAGATACATTAGAGCCTTTAAAATTAGGTCTACTTCTTTCGTTTATTAGAGACAGTTAGAGAATTTAGAACTTGATGTCACTATTAGAGAATGCTAATTTGTAGTGGCTAGAATAATTAGTGAACTCTTTGCCCTGTGTTTAATTTCTTAACATTTAGATTAAAAGAAACATGTCAAATTTTAATACTCTCATCACATTATTTTTAAATGAGGTAGGTTCACAAATTAATTGGACATTCATTATCTTTCTAGATGTTGGAAGGTTTCGACGTTATTTAATGAGAGAACACGTCTTTGATTTTCCATAAAAACAAATATCATAGGAATTTTCGGGCTTTGATGAATGTCTCCAAATTTTCTTAGGCATTAGAAAATTTGTAGGTGTTTTAAAAAGTTGTAAGTTCCGAGTTTTGGCATGATTCTCATAAAATCATGTGTCTTCTTGAATAGGGTTAAGTTTCAATATTCTTCTAGACGTTGGGGAATATTTGAAATCACTCATGAAATACTTCATCTTTGAAATTTTATAAGATTAATTTGTGAACTTTTAGGATTTCGAGCATAATTTTAATTCTCTTAGCCGTTAGAGAGTTCGAAGTTATTCTTGAGAATTTAAATTTTTCTTATTAATCTAAAAATACATTAAGTGCATGCATAAGTCGAGATAAAAATACATAGTAAGCGCCGTTTTTATGGGCGTGATGAGGGTGCTAACCCTTCCTCACATGTAATCGTGTCCCGAACCTGATTTCTGGTTTTCATATACCCAAATTTAGTATTTTTGATAAAATAAAATGTTTTATTAAAGTTATCCGATTTTAGGTGTTTCAATCACACCTTAAAATTGATTAGTGGCGACTTCTAACATTTCACAAATCTTTTTAAAGACTCCCCTAACAATTTTTTTAAAGTGAGAAACTTAAAAAAATTTATTCCCCAGATAAAAATATTAGTCTGTATAGAGGCAGATAGAAATTAACTCTATATACCTCTTTTTGTGACGTTGTAATATTCCAGGCCTTCTAATTTTGACAATTACCTCAGGAATTTATGCCATGGTTATACACGAATAAGGCAAGGCAAGCAGATAAAAGTCAGAAAAAGATGAGGCAGTAAGATTAAAATGATAAGCACAGGAAATGTAAGTTAATAAAATTAAAATAATCAAATGTAACTTATATATATATATATAGACATGTTGAAATGACCATCCAGCTCAGTTGGTAGAGCACAAGGTTTTTAACCTTGAGGTCGTGGGATCGAGTCCTACGGAGGGCATTTCATAATTCGGAGGTCTCTTACGGAAGCTGCTCTCAACTTAGTGTTGGGGGTAGTCTACTATCTTACCTCCCCTTTACCCATATATATGGGAAAAAGAGACAACCATTATATATATAGACATGTAGAGATATTTAAAGCCATGATCACACGCATTCTAGTTCTCTTAAGATTTTCACATGGTTCTAGTAAGGTGGACATACTAAATTTTCTATATGGCGGTTTGGTTCTAAAAAGGATACTCAAACTGTCCCTATAACTTGCTAAGGTAGATAAGGACTTTGATCCTAGCCCACTACAGATTTTGTGGATCGAATTCAGTTTAGGGGATCATATCACTAAATGCCTACTAAAGAAAACAATATCCTTAAAGACATAAAGAATGCTTTCCGGAAGTACTTTGTCAGACATACACGAAGAAAAACGATATTCTTTGGTGGTGTGACATTTTCCTCCACTTAGGCGAGATAGGATAAAGCTTGTGTTTAGCTTATGATATGCAACACTTATTTTAATTAATCTGAGGTGGTTGGAAGATAATATTATTTAGAATTCTCTTAAATTAAAAATGAATGTATATATATACCCTGTAGACTAACTGCTTAGACCTAATTTTTTAAAAAAATTCCTTTATTTATTGAAATAGTTTGATGAGTTCAACTAAATTATTTTTTGAATGTTAGATTCTTTGGAAAAAAAATAAACGCAGGCTTCCTAAACTAATTATCAACTTATTATACATTTAGTCAATTGACTAAGTTGTCCATCGTTGTTTTAAGACCTACTAAGAATACTCCCTTTCTTTTCCTAAGGTCTTTTTGTTTCCTCCCTTCCCGATAATATAAAGATTAAATTTAGAATTTATTAAAAAACCATCAACTTACTATTTTTTAATATATATATATATACTTTTTTCATCGACTAAGGCCATCTACAGCCCTCATCTCTACTCAACATCATCTCTATCTCTACTCTAAAGATGAAACAGTAATTCATCTCCAACACTATCTCTACATTACCACCAACTCTACTTTATTCACAATATTTAACTATTATAATATTGATTTTGCAAATATAAAATAAAACATATACATTTCTAATAAATATCAAGATAAAAAGCATAAATAAAAATTCATAAATAACATTGCGAAAATAATGTAACAAAGAAAATAATTGCCTGAATTTCTCAAATAATGCAGTTGAGTGATTAAATTAAAAAAAATTAAAAGTACAGTGAGTGAATTTGGAGAGAGAGAGTAAAGTTGAATGATTAATTGTGTAATTTATCCTTTGCACATTTACATAGCAATGAAATTGGTGAAAAAAAATATGGGAGACGCATTGCACTCCATGCATCTCCCCCAAATTTATATGTAATTCACTTAGACTCCAATGCTTCTTCGGGTTTAATTTCAAGCGAACAAATTTTTTTTCAACTACATTATTGCGAAAAATCAGCCAAAATAATATGTAATGCACCTACAGTACAACGCCATCTTTTTATATCTATTTTGTGGTTGATTTATAAACTAGAGATAATTGTATTAC
Organism: Hibiscus syriacus; assembly: GCF_006381635.1. Lineage (NCBI taxonomy): Eukaryota > Viridiplantae > Streptophyta > Magnoliopsida > Malvales > Malvaceae > Hibiscus > Hibiscus syriacus. The sequence continues at coordinate 50,426 of NW_024061937.1, read as the reverse complement.
GAGAGGGAACTATTTACCGTCCCCAAAAATTTCAACTCCAGAAACTTTTGAATTAAGTATCATAATCTCCATTTCTTCACACTTTTATTTTACCTCAATAGTTTTCAAAGTTACTTAATCGTTTTAAATGATTAGATTTTTTTCGCACAATTTAAAAATTTGTATTTAATAACTACATGCGATCCGTCCAATAAAGTTATTCTTTATCTACAATTTGTTCCGGGGTTTGGGATGTTATGTGAACATGGAGTTGGGATTAAGATTTAAGAATTTTATTTTTTGAAAATTTCTGTGGTACACAATATTATTAAAATAATTTACATCATAATAGAATATTAAAAAAAGTAAAATAATTTTAAACACTAATAAATAAAATAAAAATAAAATAGAATGATGAAATTTATAAACTGGTACATTAGTAAGAGTTTTTTTTGTCCCTTCCGTTTTTATATAATGAGGGGAAATATTGTTTAAACCCTTAATAAATAGATCTTAATATAAACTTAATTTTATCAACTTGAAAACTCGTTTGAATAAAAGAAAAGTTATTATATTTTCAAAAACTGGAGCTCTTTCTGCTCGTCAAGAACAAATCAGTCATAAAGAATAACTAAAGTATCTTTTTGATATTTTTAAAAATTGTAACGTGATAATTTTTTTAATTTGCTATGTGATAATTAAATACCAAGTGTTTAGTGAATAAGTTCATATTATAATTAGGGATGGATCAAAAAGACAAACGAGACAATCGTATCTTAAAAATTACAAAATCCTATATATTTTAGATATTTTTTCATACTTTTAATAATTTATTTTCACCCCTCCTAAAATTTATAAATGTGTCTCCTAACATAAAATTTTACATTAGTTTCTTATTAAAACATAACTTGTAACCTCCTAGACCCGGCTTGGACGTTATGCTCAAATCTAGGCGGTCACATATCACATTCAGAAATTCTTTTATATTCAAAACAACGTTAAAAATCCATATAATAATATAATATGAAATTTATCCATAATAAGGATTCATATGATAGACACACACACACACACACACATATATATATATATAAAAGAAAATCGTATAAAACATTTACGGAACAAAATATCGGTAATATAGATATATTAATATAGTAGCAAAACACGTGTCACCAAAGTATAACAAAGGCATATAGATATATACAGTAGTACAAAAGTAGAAAAGGTTAAAATTTACGGAATGAACTAAAAAGCTCAATGTGCTCCTTACAATGTATTAAAACATACAAATAAAATACCTTAGTAAAAATCAATTCATCAAACATGCTTTAAAAACATGGACACTACCCTGTTCGATCACCAAAATGTGTAGTTTCCCCAAAATCATACACCCACTTGTACACCCAGTAAGGGCTTACCTTGTGCACAAAGCATAGGAGTCTGTGGTAAGGTCTTATCCTGCGCACAAAGCAAAGGAGTTTGTGGAAAGCGGTAAGGTCTTACAAGTCATAGACTAGGCCTGAGATACTTCATCCAATAAACCCCCCAATGACAGAAATAACATGAATTTTGTCAAATGAAAACGATAGTTTAATCCATTGAAACATGAAAATATTCTATTTTTAGAAATCAGATACAAAAATACGATAATCCAGATATCATATCATAAATATACAGTAAATCAGATATCAGATAAACCATGTTCAGAAAATCAAGTATTGTGTCTTAAAATTATTTAGTATTATAAGAAATCTAAAACATTTCAGACAGATAGTTGAAAACAATAATGTAACACCAACATGAAACACACATGTATCGGTCTGAGTAGTCTGATAGGGAAGCCTACTAATGAGTCTATCACTCATGATCAACGGCAGTGCTAGATCCTACGAATCGGAAAATCCATATCGGAATCCTAATATGAATAATATTAACCTTTATTTAAATAATTTACGGAAAACTATGGGCAACTTTCCTAGAACGCGGATCGAGCAGGTCTGATGGACGGGAAACACCAGATCTAATCGACCCTCGGTCGGGTGAAACATGTATCTTCATAAAAATATATTCTCAAATCAATTTAATAATCAAATCCTAAAAAAATTAAGCAAAATGCTAAAATAACTAAGCATTTTCGAATTAATGGGCTCAATTTGAGGCTTTCGGGTTAGAATTTAGCAAAACAAACTTCGGAATCGGACTCAAGATGTCAAAAAACATAAAATATGTCTTTAAAAAAATTTGACTTTTTTGATCAAAGTCAACGGTTCATGTTGGACTGAGTCGGGTCGGGTTCAGGCAGGATCTAGAAACCACCAGGCAATTGGACTTCCCCAAGCACAGGCGGCTGCGCTTAGGGCACGTGCGGCGGCGTACAGGGTCATAATATTTTTTTAAAAAATCCCTCCAGCTATTTTAAGGGGTTTTGAAAACTTACCAAGCTCGTTTCACAACAGTGAACGGCGGAAAGCTTGATTTCGAAACATCAGAAACTTTATCTTCCTCGCCTCCTCACAAGGCTGGCGACAACGAAGACAATAAGGAAACTAGTGGACTTGGGACAACGCAAGGAACACGATGGTGCGGGAGGTGTTGAAAACGGAGCAACGATCGGCGACGAAACGACGATCAAAGATTTATTTCTAAAAGAGGAAAATATTGAAGAGAGAAAATAAAATAAATTTGAAATTTTTCCAGATTTGGGGTTATATAAACTAAAAAAAGAAAATGGCAAAATCATACCATATGTCCTCCAGCTTTTGATAATTTCTGAATTTAGATCTGAAATCAATCAAAATTTCACTTTGGTCCCCAAATTAAATTAAAATTTTAATTTAGTCATATGAAAAAAATTTAAGAGGATTTTAGGCCCTTATTTGGGGTGTGACAACCCCCTTAAAAGAGTACACAGAGCCTCGTGCAAAGCCTTCCAGAACCTGAAAGTAAACCTCAGATCTCGGTCAGAGATGATGGACAATAGAACACCGTGGAGTTTAACGATCCCAGAGATATACAATCTAGTCAGTTTGTCAAGAGAAAAATTAACCTGAATAGGGATAAAGTGAGCTGACTTGGTGAGTCGATCTACAATCACCCAAATAAAATCCTTTTTGTAAGGATTTAGAGGAAGACCAGTAACGAAGTCCATCGTAATACGCTCCCACTTCCACTCAAGAATCTTAATAGACTACAACAGTCCCGAAGGATATTAGTGCTCTGCCTTAACCTGTTAACAAGTCAGACACCTCGCCACAAAGTCTGAAGTATCCTTCTTCATGCCACTCCAAAAGTATCGCTCATTGAGATTCTTGTACATTTTTCCCCGCCAGGATGCATGGCATAAGGACTACTATAAGCCACCTGAAGAATAGACTGTCTTAACTAATCATCTTTAGGGACGCAATAACGGCCATGAAAGCATAAAATGCCATCCTGATCAAAAGTATACTCTGAACTCGTTAACTGCTCAACCTGCCCAATCATGGGAAGTAAAGAGCTATCTAGGAGTTGTTTAGCCTTAATCTCCTCGGCCAAAGTGGGTTTAAGTTGTAACTCTGCTAAGAGACTAATATCATCAAACAAACTCAAACTGGCCAATAAGGCTCTCATATCGGATATCGCCTTATGGCTCAAGGCGTCAGCCACCACATTATTCTTCCCAAGATGATACTCTATCTCACAATCATAGTCCTTTAGAACCTCCAACTAGTGACGCTGTCTCAAATTCTACTATTTTTGAGTAAGTATATACTTCAGACTCTTATGATCGGTATATATATAACATTTTTCTCCGTAGAGATAGTGTCTCCAGATCTTCAAAGCAAAGACCATGGAAACTAACTCCAAATCGTGAGTGGGATAGTTGCGCTCATGCAGCTTTAACTGACGTGAAGTATAAGCAACAACATTCCCATCTTGCATGAAAACACATCCTAATCGAGAGTGAGAAACATCACTGTAGACAAAAAATCTTTCCCCGACTCAGGCTGAATCAACAATGGGCTTGATTCAGAACAATCTTTAGTTTCTCAAAGCTAGCTTGTTGGTCCTCAGACCAGACAAATGGAACATCTTTCCTTAACAATTTTTTTGAGGAGCTGCAGTAATGGAGAACCCCTCAATGAAACGACGGTAGTAACCAGCTAAGCTCAAGAAACTACGAATAATTGGGACGTTCTTGTGTTGCTTCCAGTTCAGTATAGCCTCTATTTTACTCGGATCCACCCAGTTACCCTCAGCAGAAATGATATGTCCAAGAAAATTCACTTCACTGAGCCAGAACTCACACTTGCTCAACTTGGCGTATAACTTATTTTCCCTCAGAGTCTGCAGAAAAATCCTTAAATGCTCATCATGTTTTGCTTCAGTTCAAGAATTCACCAGTATGTCATCGATGAACACCACCATGAACTTCTCCAGGTAGGTTCAAAACACATGATTCATTAAATCCATAAAAGTAGCAGGGGCATTAGTTAACTCGAAAGGCATCGCTAAAAACTCGTAATGCCCATACCGAGTACAGAAATCAGTCTTTGGGACACCATAATCTTTTACCTTGAGTTGGTAATAACCAGACCTCAAGTCTATCTTTAAAAAGATAGAAACCCCTCAAAATTGGTCAAACAGATCGTTGATCTTGGGCAGAGGATATTTGTTTTTAACCATGAGCTTGTTCAGTTTCCTATAATCAATACAGAATCTCATTGTCTCATCTTTCTTCTTGACAAAGAGAATGGAGACTCCCCACGGTGAACCACTAGGTCGAATAAATCCCCTATCTAAGAACTTCTAGAGTTGGACTTTTAGTTCTTTAAGCTCCTTTGGGGACATAAGGTAAGGAGCCATCGAAAATGGGGTAGAACCGAAATAGACTTCAATCTCAAACTCAACTTCTCTATCTAATGGCAATCCAGACAACTCTTCAGAAAAATCATTGGGAAATTCCTTAACAATTCGAATACCTTCAATGTCAAATTGAGAACTCCTAGTATCCAAAATATAAGCAAGAAATGCCTCGGAACTCTTCATAGTCATCCTCTCAGCTACCAATGCCGACACAACATTCGTCAAGAATCCACGACGTTCCCTGATAATCACAATCTTTCGATTATCTAGAGTCTTCAGAACATCTCTTTTGGTTTCACAATCAAGATTAACTCGATGCTTGTTCAACCAATCCATGCCAAGAATCAAGTAAAACTTCTCATAAGGTAACTCCATCAGGTCGGCCAAAAAGATTTTCACATGGATCTCTATAGGACACCCTTTATAAATATAATCTAACTCTATGGACTGACCTACGAGACTTTGAACTGTCACCGAATTCTCAATATTCTCAACAGGGATATTAAGACCCTAAAAAATAGAATGCTACACATAGGAATGTGTAGAACCATTAACAAACAATGCAAGTTCAACGGTTCATGTTAGACCGGGTCGGATCTGGTCTGGCAGGCAGGTCAAGTTCGGGCAGATGGGTCGGGTTCGGGCAGGATGTAGAAACCACAAGGCGATGGGACTTCCCCAGCGCAGGTGGCGACGCGTGGGGCGCATCGTCGTACAGGGTTAGAATTTATTTTAAAAAATTCCTACAACTATTTTAAGGGGTTTTGAAAACTTACCAAGTTCGATTCACAACAGTTAATGGCGGAGAGCTCGATTTCAAAACTTCAAAAACTTTATCTTCCTCACCCCCACACACACCGTTGACAACGGAGACAAGAAGGACACCGATGGACTCGGGAGGACGCAAGTAACACGATGGTGCGGGAGGTGTCGAAAACGAAACAACGATTGGCGACGAAATGACGATAAAAAATTTCTTTCTAAAAGAGGAAAATATAGAAGAGAGAAAATAAAATAAAATTAAAAAATTCCCAGATTTGGTGTTATATAATCCCAAAAAAAGAAAATGGAAAAATCAAGCCATAGGTCCTCCAGTTTTTGATAATATATGAATCTGGATTCAAATTCAATCAAAACTTCACTTTGGTCCTCGAATTAAATTACAATTTCAATTTAGTCCTCAAAAAAATTTGAAGAAGATTTTAGGCCATAGGTGTGACATCACTAAAAAATATTTTATTAAAATTGTCTGTTTCATATGACACGTAAATAGTGTCAAATGAAAATTCATTTATACCTTACTTCTAAGTTTCAGTTTTGACAAACTAAATAAAAATAAAGTTTATCATATGTGAAATGAAAAATCATTATTAGATTTTACTTTAATTATATATATTCTATATACTTCATATGAAAGTCGTTCCCATAAAAAGTTACGAATAAAAATAATAAAAGGGCGAGGGGATATAAGTTGTTCCCTTAAAAATAATAGGGTAAAATATATAAATGGTCCCCTGACTATAAGATATTTTTATTGAGTTTCTTGACTGACTATTCATTATGTTTCAAACTCATCATTTTTCGTTAAAAAATTAACAGTCGTTTGAGCTGGACGTTAACATGTTAACTGAGATATGATACTAATTTGAGATTATGAAATCAAATATCATCATATCTCAATCAGCAGGTTAACGTACAACTTAAACTGTCGTCAATTTTTAAAGAAAAAATATGTGTTTGGAACATAATGGATAGTCGTATAGCCATTTTATAACTTTTAATAATCAAAAAATTCAATAAAACCAACTTTCTATAGTCGGATGACAATTTTATAACTTTTAATAGTAATGAGACTTAATAAAGAATTATCCTATAATCAAAGGAACATTTATGTACTTTACCCAAAATAATATACCATCTATGTAATTTAAATTATATGTCATTACCAAAAACGAAATCAAGGATATTATTTCATATGATTAATTTTCTTGAAAAGGTTATGTTAATGGAAAAAAAAATAAAACCAACGTATAATAATATATAGTATTATCGGTTCGTAAATGATTTGCTTTTTTCCCTTCATGATCAGATCACATAAAGGATACTCTTTTAGAAAAAAAGTATATTTTATTCAAGCATGCCATAATCAATGAAAGATATATAAACATGAAAATAATGGCGTATATCTTCCTTTTTTTATTTAACTACTTATATATAATTTATTAATTAATTAATTTAGATTAAGTTTTTTAAAGGTTCATTATATCAGTATCTCTCAACTTAGTTTGTTTCATTCATAATCGTCAGGATCTGAATTCATAATATTTTTTTAAAGAATTTAGTGTCTCATCTCATTAGATCAACTGATAATTGGTGGCGTATATCTTCATTGATAAAGCCACTTTGGATGGTAACATACCATTACCGAAGATTTCTTTAAAATATATCGCTTTTACAAAAACACACAAGTTGACGGTACAAATTCGAATGGAAATAAGAAATTTATTTATAGTGATTTGTATGAATTGAGTAAATTAAATTATGTATTACCTTAAAAATGAAATGTGTTTAGATTGATATAATAGGTATGTACTCAATGTTTGGACAAGTTATTTGTATTCAAACAAATTAGTTATGTTTTATTTAAGATTTATAAAGATGATAATAAATGTTGAAGGCAATTTAAGAATAATAAACGATCCCTAGTGCAGTTATTGTCGTGTTTTGTATGTCGTATATTAATTAAACAAAAGGAAAAGAATAAATATGAGGTAGGAATAGTATCTAACCTAATCTAATCCTGAAAGTTTGAATCGTTTGAAATAATATATTCCCAATTTTTTTTTTAAACGTTCAACTATCCTATTCTTGTTATAAATATGGAGTACCTGATTGGCCAATTTTCCCTTCACCATTTCTTATTAATAAATTAAACTTGCAAATTGGTTTGATGGGAAGTGGCAGCCACAGGAACCAAATCACGCGTATCTGGAATGTAGAGATCTGTATTTTCATTATTTTATATTGCCTTAATAAAAAAAATAATAAGTGTTCATATATGTCTCAAAAAATATTTTAGTGTTTAAATAATTTTTCGTTAAAAATACATGACTAATGTTTTTAACGTTACATTTTTAGGTGTCCGAAGGTTAACCGCCATTAAAAATCTCCGTTTAGTGAAACATGTCATGTTTCAATAATTTTGAGAATTTTAAAAAATAAAAAAATAAAAAATAAATTATTAAAAAAACCCAACAACACCCGTGCTCTCTCACCTCATCCCCTTTTCCCTTCCCCATTCCCCCTTCCATAGTTGTCGGTCGGTCAGCTGTGACTGTCACTGTTATCAGCACCGGCGTCGACCCCTAATTAAACCCTTGTTAGCCTTTCATCGTAATCTGTCACCGTTTGACGTGGAGAAGCATTCAAAGGTTCGTTGAATTTTAAGCCATCGTCGTTGTTCTTCGTCGATTTTGGTCGATTCTGACGTCTATATGCCACACTGTCACCACCATTCGTACCATCATGCAATTCCGATCAAAACCCAACCGTTCGGCGATGACGATGATGTCCAGAGATGGACGACGATTGATAATGGGTTTGAAATGAGAAATTTTAGTTTTTTAGGTTTTTTTATAATTTCAATAAAAAATTAGGTTTTTATAAATAAATTTAATTTTTTCTTTTTTTCTTTCAAAAAATAGTATTTTTATTATTAAAAAATTAAAAAAATAATGACAAGCACCTAAAACTATAACCAAGAAAAAGTAGACTTCTATTTTTAATAAAAAACTCTTTAGACACCAAAATATTTTTTGAGGCATAGTTTGAGCACTTACTTTTGTACTAAGCATTTTATATTTCTTATTTTACTTTTTGTAATTTTAGTTTATGAACAATATGAGTTATATTGGCTCATACCAAAGAGATATATATACTGACCAATGGTAAGATGGCAACTGTAACTTTTTCAAAAATTATATAACATAAAGTACAATAATGGTCCCTTAACTATAAGATGCTACTTTATCGAGTCTCTCGACTATTAAAAGTTACAAAATAATATTTCAACTATAGGACACTACTTTGTTGAGTCTTTCAACTATTGAAAGTTACAAAACGGTTACTTGACTATTCATATGTTTCAAACTCATCATTTTTCGTTAGAAAAACGATTTTTTAAGTTAAACGTTAACATGTTGACTATGATATGATAAAATTTATTTCTAAAACTGTTTGAGTTGTATTTTGTGTATCGACTTTCAGTTTATATTATGTTGTCTGTGCAGTGCTTGAAAGCAAGGACAACGCTAGTAAGCATCATTAAAATATGATTGTATCATATCTCAACTAGCGTGTTCACGTCTATCTCAGATGACTGTCAATTTGTTAATAGAAAAGGACGAGTTTGGAACAAATAAATAGTTAGGTACTATTTTTGTAATTTTTAATAGTTGGGGGACTAAACAAAATAATATCATATAGTTAAAGGACCATATTTTAAATTTTACTAATCGGATGACTCAACAAAGCAACTCTCTATTGTCAGTGACCATTTGTATACTTTACCCAATCATATATTGGTTTGATCTTTATTTATTTATCTAATACTAACCAACGACTGCTTATTGATTTTATAACATGAAATTTCCTATAATAATTATTGGGACATCCATTACGAAGTTTTAGGGTTTTGGTGACCGAGTATTGTTGGTTAATCAGAAGCAATTATGATTCAAATTTCCTTAATGTCTGCTCGGCGAAATAAGTAGTATATATTCTTTACATAATCTTAATTAAATAAATCCACATTAACGTAAGTGGGATACACATTGTTTTTTATAAAAAGAAACAAATAAACATATAATTAAGGTCTTCGTACGTTTTATTATTGAAATAAAAAAGTCCACAAGTTTAGGATAATTAAATGAGTACTACCTAGTTGCCATATTAAATTGTAATTTTTAGCGAATTGAACCAAACAGGTAAATCCAGAATCTAACTGACGAAATCCACAACATCATTCAAAGACAAAATAGCACTGACGTTAGATATCTTGTAATTTCATTACTGTTATTATAATTGGTCCAAAAATTATCCCTATCCATTGGGATAGTAAATTTTAATGGTTTTGTTAGGTAATGTGGTAATTAAGCACGCTCTAAAGTCTAAATAAAAAGGCCAAAATAGATCTGCTCATTGGATTTTTTATATATGTAATGGGATGTTTAATAATTCAAGTAAAATTATTTGTTCAATCAGTTATAAAATTCAATAAATCTTGTATCATCCTTTTAATTTGATTTTTTATTAATCTTAAAGGCTATAAATTTTAATTAATAAAATATTGTTTATCCTCCTAAAAATTTATCTTAATACAAAAATAAGTGCCTAAGTTATACCATAAGTTAACTTTAGATACATAAAGAATTTTTTGTTAAAAATAAGTGTCTAACGTTTTCTTCGTTACACTTTTAAGTGCCTACACATTAACAACCATTAAACAATCGTTAAGTAACACATATCATGATTATATTTTGGCTTAATGAATAAATAAGTGCCCAAATTGTACCATAAGTTAATTTTAGATGTTTCGAGAATTTTTTTGTAAAAAATAAGTGTTTAATGTTTTCGACGTTACACTTTTAGATGCCTATGTAGTAATGTCCATTAAAAGTCATGTTTATATTTTTTGAAATATTTATTTTTTTTAAAAAATAATAATATTATTAATTTTGAAAAACCAAAATTTTCTAACATTACGAAAACACCCACAAACCCTAAAATATCTCATTTCAATCTCATTATTAGTTGTGAACCATCATTAGCCGTATTCTCCATCATCGAACGACCACCTACCTGTCATCAAACCTCCACTACCAACCATCTATCTTGTTATTGTCTCAATTCCCTTAAATCCATAAATTCAAACTTAAATCCCTAAACCTAATTCCTAAATCCTTAGCCATGATCCTAAATTTATCATTCTCACTCTAATTTAACTTTAGGGATTTATGGGGACGGACACACGGTGGAGAGGAGTTTGAATGCAATTGGAGAGGGGAAAATTTTGCACAGGTGGGAGGGAAATGTTTTTATTAAAAATATTTTTAAAATAATATTTAACTTTTTTAAAAATTAAAAATTAAAAATTTTAATATATATATATATATATATATATATATATATATATATATATATATATATATGCAATACGTGTCAGATAACGACCAAATTTAACTGTCATTATAGCCTAAGCACCTAAAAGTGTACATAAAAAATATTATGTACCTATTCTAAGTGAAAAATTGTTTAGGCATCTAAAGTTTACTTAGGTATAATTTGAGCACTTATTTTTGCATTAAACCAATATATAAACATGACATGTATCATTTAATAGTTTTTTAATGGTCGTTATTGCATAGTCACCTAAAAATGTAACGAATAAAATATTAAGAATCTAAAAGTGAAACAGAGAAAATATTAGACATCAATTTTATAAAAAATCTTTATACACCTAAAAATAGGATATAATTTAAGTACTTGTTTCTGCATTAAGCTTAAATTTTTTAAATTAATCTTGGCCAAATAGAATTTCATGAGTTTATCATGGAGACATATTTCAATATTAAAAAATTGCTCAAATTTGAATTGGTTGAAATCAAGGTTATACTTAATGTGTGAAATATTAAGCTGATCCAATTCCAACTCAAGTGGTGGAAATATCTGTCAACTTTCCGATAACGATAAGTGGTATTGACGGCAATGGATAAGAAGCGCAGTGGAAGAGATAAACGTAAATGAAGAAAACAATTGGAAGAAGATAACTGCAATACAATTTTATTCCCCCATATATTCGTTCTGCTAACTATTACATTTATATACAATAATTAACAGTTTAACACCTAACAACAAAATAATTAACTTCCCAACTAACCTCCTAATTATCCTTTCAACACTCCCCCTCAAGTTGAGAATGACACACGTCTTGTATTCCCAACTTATTCATCAAATTGTTAAAAAAATTTAAATAAAAAAAATTTTACCAATACTCAGAAATAAAACATATTTTAGACTCGAATATGAAACAAAATACAAACTACATGCCCCCTAATCACATGCACCGTACCCCGCAAACAACTCCGATGAAACTCCTTTACTGATGTCGATCGCTACACTGGTTTGATCCTTTTAACGTGAAATGGTGAGTAAAAGAGTGAGCTTTGGGAATCTCAGTAATACAAACTACCAGATGATTCGGAAATTTATGCAGATAAATAGAAAAACATAACATTTTCTTGTTGATTCAGACGTCTTCAGGTTTTCGGGATGATCGTGGTTCCACTGGTATTTCCTTCGAGTAAAAGTCATGAAGATTTCAGTTCATCGAAAACATTCAAAGTACCATGTTTTCAGGAGATTGAAATAGGATGTCTAGTGTGTTCAAACTAAAAACAAATGAAAATATACATATATTTTTTAAAATAGTAACTATTTAAAACATATTTTCAAAACCATTATAGAACCCTCCAACCGAACACCATTATGCAGTTCCCCATAACTGCATCCATAAGGTCTTAACCTAAGCACACAGCAAAGGGAACCACCCTAAGGGAATGCCTTGGGTCCGATAGCCTACCCAAGAAAGTTTCTCGGGGTCTCAGAGCCTACCCAAGGGCCACCTTAGGTCCATAAGGATTTACCAGCTAGATCAGAGCTGAACCTTCATACTCCAGAATCTTACCCATATAGAATCTAGTAGAAATTAGTTTTAACAGTAAACCGTAATATCTGGATCGTGATCTAGTAAAATATCATAAATGTGCCAATGAAATAAACCATATACCTGCCCTCCACCCGTACACCATATGCAGTTCCCCAGAACTGCATCCATAGGGCAACCTTATTCCCATTGGATATAAGGAGCCAACCTAAGAGAGCATCTTGGGGTCTGAGAGCCTACCCGAGAAAGTCCTCGGGGCATCGGGGCCTACCCAAGAAAGTCCTCGGGACCTCAGAGCCTACCCAAGGGTCGTCTTAGGCCCGTAAGGATTTACCAGCTTGATCAGAGATGAACCTCCATTCTCCAGCCTACCCGAAAAATGTTTCAATAAAATAGTTCAAATATTAACCAATGAAAACAGGAAACCATAATTCATAAATCAATAAATTCCATGATTTCATAAATTAGGAACAAATCATATTTTTCGGTGAAAACCATAATCGGAGAACACATACCATGTTGTCATGGTTCATAAGCCATTAAATCAATAAATTTCGGTAAAAACACATTTCAAAACATAAAAAACAATCATGTAGTACATGAGGAACATACTAGAGGATCCAAGTATTTTTAGAGGCACATGGTAATTATCAGGAATAGAAAACATGAAACTTATGTAATTTGATCGGATTCCAAGATCGAGGTCCTATTAAAAGGGACTGATTACCAATGGATCTATAAGACATTTAAAGTTGATACTTTAGAACCCCATTATGATTTAGGTGCATCATGAAGGTGTTCAGGAACCTTTATATCACAATTATTATAGATTCAGATTTACTGAGAGTGATTCCATTACTCAAACAATCAGGGGTATTCAGGATTATCTATTGAATTATCAGGGTTTTGAGTCCAATTGAACCAACGATCCTAACACTACAATACTTGTCAATCATTCGGACTGTGATACTTCATTATTATTCACTTCTTATTACTGACTGTACTAGTTGATCTGATCAATATCAGAATCATCATTGATCAGTTCTTGATGAGACGAATAGGTATTCTAGTGGAATTTATTTCTTTTTTGTATTACAACGATATCAATAAAATGTCGATTTGCTTGATCCAGGTTTTACAACATATAAGTTCAACAGCATTTCCAATCTTATCTTAGTCATTCACTTAAGTCTAGGTCTTTGAAAGTACTTAGGTCATTTTGTAGTTAATTCTATCCCGGTCACTTCGAAGTTTCCATAATAATTCAATCATTTTCGAAATTCAGATACATATAGGTCATTTGGTATTCGAGGTTGATTTATTCATTTCAGAGCTGGAGGGTATTTAGTTATTCCAGTGCTTAGACGTTCTTTGGGTCATTTTACACTTCAAGGGCATTCCATTATAGATCCAGAATTTAAATCGATTATTCCAAGGTTCAAGTGGATCAAGTTATGAGTTCTCATGTCATCTCCATTATCATAGCCATCCATTGTGTGTTTTACAATTTAAGCATATCATCTTCATTCCACTCAATTATGTCAGTGACAGTACTTTCGATAAATTAGGCTTGAATGTATTCTAGTTCCTTTAACATTCAGGGTATTTTGTTCCTTTGGTCATTGGAGGTTATTTTTCACCATCTGAGGAAGTCTTGGTCATTTACTGTATAAGGACATTTTTGTAATTTTACCCTATAGAGCTATTTTGGGTAATTTCTTATCCAAATAATCCAGATATTTAACCTTTAAAGAAATTTATCAAATTTTACGGATCTTGAATTCAATTCATTTATTATTGAATCGCTAAACTTATAATTATTTTCCGATCAATCTTCGAGTTTCTCTTTTTCGAGCCATCTGAGTCTTATACAGTGTTCTGACTTTATTTCAATTTATGTCTGAGTCTAATGATAGTTAAGTACACCTAGTGAACCGATCATTTCCATTCATGCATTTACCATATCAATGAGTTCTGAAAAGCATACAAAAGGTAATAGAGTATTACCTCGATTTTTGTGTCATAAGATCGCCATTGAACTTTAATTCAATGTCCAATAATTCCTTGAATACATCAAACAATTTTATGTCAGAAACCAAACTTAATCGAAAAACCAAATTTGATTATAAAGATAAATCACTAAAAAACAACTTAATGTGTGTGAATTTGGCAAAACGGACTTCGAATTTGGACTCAGGATGTTGAAAAATGTAGAATATGACCTTTTTGAGAAAGTTAACTTTTGGGTCAAAGTCAACAGTCAAAGGTCAAAGCCAATAAGTTGACTCAAATGAGTTGACTCAGTTTGAGTTGACTAGGTCATGTCAAAAAACCTGATTCGGACCGGGTAGGGCCGGTTCAGACCGGTCCAGACCAACTGGATCTGTTCTAAAAGATTTCCAGGTCTGGCTGGAGAGCCCCACACACACTGTCGGTGCGTGGTGGCCGTGCGAAAGTGACAGAAGCTGTTTCGAACGACCAATTACTCCCTGGGCAGTTAAATACCAATTCAGAGCAAAATCAATCCAATAACATCAAATAACCAAGCCAAAATAACCGAAAACATCCATAACTTACCCACACCAGCGATGGAGGGAAATCATCAGCGTTAGCGCAACCCACCATTCGAGTTTTGATCGTACGGAGCTGGGGAGTCTTCCTAGGGTGGCAGTGAGACGAGACGGCGACGGAGGCGGCTAGGAAAAGCGATTAACTGAAACGACGGGGGATGGTTTTAACTATAATTTGAGCTTCGATTCACAGCAAAATGAGGTATTTAACAGCGTGATAATGTTCCGACTTTGGTCGTCGACCGATTGGGAGTTGAATGGGGGTACTGACACATTCTACGATGGTCACACGACGAGGAATCGTAGTGATTAAGGTTGACGGTGGGTTAGGGATTTGGGAGAAATTGGGGAAAATTTTGGAGATTTTTGCATATAATCGGGGGAGGGAAATTGGTATTAATTTTCTAGAAAAAAATTAGGAAAATTCAAATATAAGTCCTTAAACTTCCTAGATTTTCAAAACTAGCCCAAAAATTTTAGAAACTTATAATTTGGTACTAACTTTTTCCCTTATTACAACTTTAATTCGATACTTTAAAACTAGCCCCTAAATTGGGGTATGACAATCTTTGTATAGCTCTTCCAACTATTCGGAAGACAAATTGCATGCTAAGTTGACCAAGTGTAAATGTTGGTTGTCTAAGGTATTATTCTTTGACCATGTGATCTGAGTTGAGGGAATAAGAATATACCTCAAGAAAGTACAAGCCATAGTTGAATGATAAAGCCCAAAGAGTGTTTTCAAAATTCAAAGTTTCTTAGGAATTTGTTGGTTACTATCGAAGGTTCATAATGAACTTTTCTATGATTGTTTTCTCTCTGACCAAACTATTGAGAAATGACACACTATTTATTTGGACTAATAAGTGCCAATAAAACTTCGAGATATTAAAAAACACTGACATAAGCTTCAGCATCATTGTAATCATAATCTAGAAAAGATTATGTGATTTATAGTAATGTGTCTCATAATGGTATGGGATGTGTGCTTATACAAAAGGAAAAGATAAGTTTTATAATTCAAAGAACCTAGAGAATCATGAAAGAAATTATTCGACTCATGATTTCAAGTTGGAAATAGTTGTATAACGCCACTATCTACATGGTAGTGACGCTATATCCATATGTATATCAAAAGTAAAAAGTGTGTGTTAACTTGAAGAAGTGAAAATAAAGGAAATAGATTGAATTCCTTGAAGAATGAAGATGTGTTTATCGATTACAATTAGAAAACGCTAATGCGATGGCCGATAAGAATAAGTCAAAAGGCATTTCTATTATGGGAATTTTGAATACATGATTGTCTCTAAGGAAAGATGGTGCTTTGATTGTATAATTAAAGTTAAAACATGTGTGGCTCGATTAAGTAAAGGATCTTCAAAGGAAAAAAAGGTAAAACCAAAGACTTAAAAGTTAAGAATGATGGATACTTATATTATCAAGGACATAATTGATATTAGAGCAAATATGAAAAGAGCTATTATCGAGTTTGTTTCTAAAAGTCTGATATGATAACAAGTTAAAATAGAACAGCAAGTGCCTTCTGAATTGTGGTAACCGATTGACATCCGTCGGTGGGAATATGAACGAGTTACAATGGACTTTGTCACATGTAAAGATTATTGAAAATAATCTCAAGATAGTTGTCGATCAACAAAAGTTTTATTCGGATCCGAAAAGAAAAGATATATTATATTAAAGTGGTGATAAGTATTTCTTGAAGTATCGACCATATTTTTCTCTTGTTATCATATAGGAAGATTTTAAGATGCAGTCATAATTTGAACTTACGAAAATAGACTTACTAAAGTACTTAGAGAAATCAAAGGTTGAAAAACTTAATCGAGAAAAGAGAATAGGATGTGAAAAAGCAATATCCTTGTCTATTTACATAATGTACATGT
Source organism: Hibiscus syriacus (assembly GCF_006381635.1). Classification (NCBI taxonomy): domain Eukaryota; kingdom Viridiplantae; phylum Streptophyta; class Magnoliopsida; order Malvales; family Malvaceae; genus Hibiscus; species Hibiscus syriacus. The sequence goes on along the minus strand of NW_024061937.1, from coordinate 33,405 downwards.
TGAAAATTCGAAGATGAATTTTCTTAAGGGGAAGAATTGTAATACCCCAAAAAGTTTGGTTAGTAACTAAAATCTAAGTCTTGAAAACTTAGTAGCTAAAGTATAAAATTTGGAAAACTTTAGGCGCTAAAGTGGTAATTTTCCCAAAATGAATTTGATTCCATAAATGGATAGTTTACTCCTGAAAGTGAGGTTTTATTGAAATCAGATTCATGATTCGAAATATATGTTAAAAACTAGAAATGGTTAAAGTCAAGTATGAATTCGGTAAATCAGATCGAATAGAAATTTTGGGAAAATTTGAAGAATAAAAAATTAGGCTTAAAATTATTAGTTCCACATTTTAAAATGATGGAAAATAATATGGACCATTGGATTTGAGAACTTATTTACATGTTTAATTTGGATCGTTGGATCAAAGTGGCAAGATTGCAATTTTTAGAAAGTTGCTTTATTATATTGGAAAAGGGTAAAATGTTTTGTTCATATTTGACTTTATAAAGATGATAGCGGTTTTGTGGCTTGGTATGGATGTAATTATCAAGTTTCATTAATAGTAAAATTGTCATTTCTCATTAAATGACTTTTATATTCATTTAAGCTTAAAGACATGATAAATCAACATGAAATTAACTAAAATTTCATGAAAACTTGGTTATATTTCTCCTCCATTTTGTGGCCTTCATACCCTAGGTAAGATAATTTTTATTTTTCATTTTTAAGCCAATTTATTAGGTTTTTGGATTAAGATGTGTAATAGAAAATTGTTATAATCAATTAGCTCTATCATTTGGTACCATTATTGCATGCTAATCTTGCTTGAGTTCAAAGATCCCAAATTCTAGGGTTTATAGAATTGATGATGGATTTTGAGGTTTTTGAGGTTGTAGAATCATTTCCAAGTTTGTTTGATGATTAAATCATGATCAAACCTCCTAGAAATGCATTTGGTAGTTTCAGCCTAACCTTAAAAACTAGGGGAAGTTGTGATTTGATAAAATTTTATTAGGACTTTGATTGTAGAGATTTTATAAGGTTGAATAGAGGTTGATTTCATGCTTGAATTGAATCAAAACCATGTGAAATCATAGAACCATAGACTTTTACTATTCAACCTTGGCTTTTGAGGATGAGAAAAAATATGGAAAATTATGTGGGGTGAAAATGATGTAGGAAGTATTCTACAAGCCTAAGAAAATATTTGGGGACCATTTTGTAATTTTATGAAAGATGGGAGACCTATTAGGTAATTATGAAAAATTATGGGATTTATGTGTAATGGTTCAATAGTGGATGTCTATGATGGAAATTAAAGTTAGGATGTGAAATTAGATTATTTTGGGAAGTTGGTAAAAGTTGAGGCTTAAATTACAAATATGGAAAAGTTGGAAGCTTAAGTGAAAATGTTATGTGAAATTTGGATTAAATGGAATTTGAATGGTCAATTGGAAGTGTTAAGGTCAACATTTATGTTGTGACATGAAATTAGTATCGAATGAGCATTGGAAGGTTTTTAGGAATTTATTTTCTAATGCGTGCCTCTGTTAGTAAGACTCTAACATGTGGTTTGAATTTGTATATGTTTTGTAATGGTGCTCATTTAGATTGTGTGCTTGAAATCAAGATCAAACATTATTAAAGTTAAGGAGAAGCTTAAGGATGAAATGTGAATCTATAAGGAAGGTTTGCAAGCCAAGGACACCAGGTGAATGCAAATTTAATTTGTACTTATGTTATCGAACAAACATTGACTTGCGACGAGTCAATGATAGAGTTAATATGGTAAGAAGTGACTCTTAATTGTAATGTGTTTTGTGGTTCATGTATATTTGTTCATTTGGTGAGCTAATAGAATTATTGAGTAAGCTGAAAATGCAAATTGGTGAAATCTTTGTAGAAATTATGTTTTGAACAGTAAGTTTAGAAAATCACCATAAATTATATGGAAGTTATTAGAGGATGAATCTTGTACCTTTGAATTTGTATATCAGTCTAGTTTTGTTTAAAATAAACATATACTAATTTCGAGGAGTATACAAAAAAGATATGAATTTTTAATCGAGAATAGGTCAGAAAATAGGGCAATAGATTCTGCTCAAAACAAATTCTATAAGTCAACTTTGAAAATTTACTATAAATTGTACAAATTGAACTATAAGAAGTGACTTATATGGTTCGATTCGTATTCGAGTCTAATTTCCATTTGTATAAACAAAATTATTTTTTAGTGAGTATATTAATACAAAATAATATTTTTTAAAAGGTAGTGCAAACTGCCATAATACGAAATTGTGATGAACTTCTTAATAGAAGCGAATTTAAAGAAGATAATAAATGTTAAAGCTTAGTGAGGCTTATATTTTGACTTGTATAAATAGTGTTATAGTGAGTGTATTTACAATGTACTTATATGATATGAGGATGACTTGCGAAGAGTCAACCTCGAGTGTTTTTACTAAGCATATTTTTAACGCATTCTGAAGTATTTTCATAAAGTTTATGAAAATGATTTTATTGAAAGATTTTAGGGTATGAATTGCCCTAAAACAATTGGATGTATTTTACTCTATTTAAAATCTAGGTGTTTCAGAATAAATGTTTAATCTATGTTTTGGGATATAACAACCTATTGTATGTACATTGAGAGTCATAGGTGCATTTCGACATACTTTGAGTATGATGTTATCGATCGATTTTGTTTAATTCATTATTGTATTTTCATACCAGTACTTTGTGTACTTGGAGTAGTACTTTGTGTACTATGGCACTATGTGTGCAATGATGGTGTTCATAATGAGCACTTGTTAATATCTTGAATAAGGTGGTTATGGAACGATTATATTTAATGCCTTTGTTGCATTTTCTTATTAGTACCTATGTGTACTTTTTGCACTATGTGTGCATTAATGATGTTCATAATGAATTTGTGAATTACCATTTCGATATATTAGTATAGTGTTGTTGTTAATATGATACTATGTGTGCAATTTATGAACAAGAAGCACAATGGAAGAGACAAAATAAGATGAAGATAATTGTCTAAGCTAACCCTTATTCCCATATGAAATGGGGTAATGGGTAAAGGGGGGTAAGATAGTAGGCTGCCCCCAACGCCAGGTTGAGAGCAACTTCCGTGGGAGACCTCCAAATTATGAAATGCCCTCCGTGGGACACGATCCCACGACCTCAAGGTTAAGAACCTTGTGCTCTACCAATTGAGCTGGATGGTTATTTTAAGATGAAGATAATTGGAAGAAGATAATTGTAAACTCATATATTAATAGAAGGTTTGGGGACGAGTTAGCATGAGTATTTGATGAACAAGTTGGGAAATCAAGACACATGTCATTCTTCAACTTGAAAGGGAGTGTTGAAAGGATAATTAGGATGTTAGAAAGTTAATTATTTTGTTGTTAGGTGTTCAACTATTAATTATTGTATATAAATGTAATAATTAGCAAAAGAAATATATGGCTGAATAAAATTGTATTGCAGTTATCTTCTTCCAATTATCTTCTTCATCTTCTTTTATATCTCCCACTGACCTTCTTGTCCATCATCGTCAATAATTGTATTTATCTTCTTCCAATTATCATCTTCATCTTCTTTTATGTCTTCCACTGTGCTTGTTTTCCATCATCGTCAATACCACTAGCCGTTATCGGAAAGTTGACAATATCTATGATGGACTGGAGACTTGCACTAAATATTAGGGTAAACTATGGAAATAGTTACCGACTTATTCTTGTAGTTTTGTGTTGGTCGTATAACCATATTTTTCAAAATCATACTTAATGTTACGTTTTGATTCTGTTTTAATCACTTTCATTTAAAAAAAGTAACGATGGTATTGACGTGTTATCACAAGATAATATCACATTATCATTGAAAAATAAAAAAGTTGTCATGTTAGTAGTTCTTTTTTTTTTTACGATGTGTGACTAAAACGAAATTAAAATGTAACGTCATATATGATTTAAAAAATAGTTGAGTAACTAAAATAAAACCACAAAAATAGATAGATAACTAAATACGTAATTTATCCAAGGGTAACAGAAAAATGTGCCAACAGTGAAAAAGTAAAAGAGCAAACACCAAAAGAATACTATTCTTATTATTATTTGAAATTATAAGTATATGACATAATCACAAGTACATATAATATATATTTAAAATATTAAAATTAATCATAATAAAATACAATTAAACTTATATAATATATTCGAAGAGAACCTACTCATCGTAATATTCAAACTAAATTAAAATCTAAAGCTGATTTATACCGGATTCTATTAAGAACTTATTGGCAATACATATATATTAGTTAAAGAGAATTATGAACTGAATTCGACTTGTTTCTAAGTAAAGATACAAAGTAACTTGTATACATGCATAAAGAATACACAAGATGGTGAGAGGGGAAAAAAGCTTAGCCACATAATAGTTTAACGATAGAGCATTTCAACAGAAGAACACAGAAACATTAAAGTTATCACTATTAAACTAATTAATTAATTAAGAAATCAATTGAATCCATGAAGTGGTTTCAATGAGTAAGGGAATGTTGTTTTCTCTTAAGGTCTTATGTTCGACCAATTATATTTGCATGGTGTATGTGCATTATTAAAAGTACTTAAGAAATATTATGAACACATATTACCATGTAATCGATATAAATTATTTTAAATAATTAATTTAGAAATCAAGTAATTAATAGACTATTAAAAAATAAAAAAAGTAATCATGTAACTATAAGTAGTTTACCTTATTGAGTATTGATGTTCCTTCATTAAGTGCATACAAATGTATAATCATCATTGTGGTCGTCGGTTGGAAAAACTTGGGGTGGCTCGAAGATTTATTTGGTTAAATTATATATTAATCATGTATAATATTAAAAAGCCCTAAAATTAGTTGTTAACAATTCAGCAATATTTATGCTTCTTTTTCTATTTTAAGTAATGAAAAAAAAAGTAAGTGATTGGATGGAGGGCTCAGGAAGATACGAAAAGAAGGTGTTAATATACAAGTTATATTAGTTCAAGGGTGTTGGATAACTAAGAACACAAGTGGAAGAAGCAAGATTTGGTGCAAAAGTTAAACTTCCGTACAATTGGCCAACCCATTTTTTAAATATTGCCGCAAATTAAACATCATTCGTATATTTATGACCTTTTTTATTCTATTTTAAGTAATGAAAAAAGGGATTGGTCGGAGGACTTAGGAAGATACAAAAATAAAGGGTTTAATATAAAAGCTAGATTAGTCCAAGGGTGTTCAATAACTAAGAACACAAGTGGAAGAAGCAGGATTTGGTGCAAAAGTTGAACTTCGTACAATTGGCCAACCCATTTTTACAATATTGCCGCAAATTAATCATCATTGGTATATTTATGATTTTTTTTCTATTCTTGTCACACCACAACTTAGGGACTAAAAATTTTCTTAAATTTTTTTCGAGGATTAAATTGTAATTTTAACTAAATTGGGATCCAAATTCAAAAAGCATAAAAAATGGAGGACCTAGAGTGTAATTTTATCATTTTCCTTTTAGGGAATATATAACCCCCAAATATAGAAAGCTTCCTCATTTAAAAATCCCATTTTCTCCCTTCAAGCTTTCCTCTTTTAGCAAGAAATTTCAATCGTTGTTTTGTCGTTGATCGTTGCTCCGTTTTCGACACCTCTCGCACCATCGTGTTCGTTGTGTTGTTCCGAGTCCATCAGTGTCCACCTTGTCTCCGTTGTCGCCGACTTGTGAGGGGTAAAGAAGATAAAGTTTTTCGAAATCTAGCTCTCTGCGGTTAACCGTTGTGAACCGAATTTGGTAAGTCTCTCAAAACCCCTTAAAAAGTACACACATTTTTTCCCATAATTTTCCTACCCTAGAAGGCTCTGCAATCGCCCCCACGCGCTACCCCTGTACGTGGGAAAGTTCCACCACCTAGTGGATTGCTTGATAATGGGCCGACTCGACCTACCTGCCCGACCCGACCCGACCTAACTCGAACCGAACCGGTCAACCGTTGACCGACCATTAACCGTTGATTGGCATTGACTTTTTTTTTGAAAACCTTCATCTTGGCATTTTTCAACGTCCTAAGTCTGATTTCGCGATCTATTTTACCAAATTCTAACCCAAAAGCCCTAAATCGAGCCCATTAATCTGAAAATTCTTAGTATTTTTAGCGTTTCTGCTTATTTAATTGAGATTTGATTATAGAATTGATTCGAGAATATATTTTTATGAAGGTACTCGGATTTCACTCAAACAATGGTCAGTTAGATTCGATGCTTCCTGTCCTTTAGATCCGCACGATCCGTGTTCCTCGAGAGTTACTCATAGGTATCTGTAAATTGTTTAAATATGGGTTATTATTATTATTATTATTATTCATATTAACATTTTGATATGGATTTTTCCGATTAATAGGATCTAGCGTTGCCGCTGATCGTGATCAGTAGACTCAGTAGTAGGCCCGCTTATCATACTATTCAGACGGTACATGTGTGTTTCTTGATGGTGTTACATTATTATTTTAAATTGTTCATCTGAACTATTTTATATTTCTAATGATATTGAATATTTTTATGACACGATACATGATTTTCTGAATATTGTTTATCTGATATTTGATTTACTGTACATTGTTGACATGATCTCTCATTTCTATATTTTTGTATCTAATTTCTGAGTTTGGAATATTTTCATGTTTTACTAAATTAAACTAACGTTTTCACTCGAATACATATATGTTTATTACTGTCATTGGGGGTATTATTAGAGGAAGTATCTCAGACCTAGTTTATGACTTGTAAGTCCTTACCGCAGGCTCCTCGACTTTGTGCTCAGGGTAAGTCCTTACCGCAAGCTCCTCAGCTTTGTGCTCAGGGTAAGTCCTTACCGCAGGTCCTTATGCTATGTGTATAAGGCCCTTTCCGGGTGTACATGTGGGTGTATGGTTATAGGGAACCTATACATTCTGGTGATTGCATAAGGGTGGTGTTCATATTTTTAAAACATGTTTGATAAACTGATTTTGCTAAAGTATTTTATCTTTATATTTTTATACCTTAAGGAGCACACTAGCTTTTTAGTTCATTCTGTAAATTTTAACCTTTTCAGATAGTAGCAGATCGTAGGCTAGTAGACTTGGCATTAGGAGGACCGACTACTCTTATTTTTGTATCATTGTATATCTCTATATACCTTTTTGTTATACTTTGGTGATATTTGTTTTTGCTTCCGTCTTGATATATATGTAATACAGGTATTTTGCTATATATATGGTGTATACGGTTTTTCTGATACGTTTATATATTGATATATGGACGTTTATCGTATGAACATTTCTTATGACTAATTTCATATTATATTGTATAGGGATGTGAACGTTATTTTAAATATGAAAAGAAATTTCTGAATAAGATATGTAACCTCCTAGATTTGGGCATAACGTCCACGCCCGATCTATGGGGTAACAATTCTATTTTAACTAATGAAAAAAAACGTAAGGGATTGGATGGAGGGCATAGGAAGATATGGCAATAAAGTGTTTAATATAAAAGCAAGATTAGTTCAAGGGTGTTGGATAACTAAGAACACATGTGGAAGAAGCAAGACTTGGTGCAAAAGTTGAACTTTCGTACAATTGGACAACCCATTTTTACAATATTGCCGCAAATTAATCATCATTGGTATATTTATGACCTTTTTTATTCTATTTTAACTAATGAAAAAAAAGAGTAAGAGATTGGACGGAGGGCTTAGGAAGATACGAAAATAAAGTGTTTAATATAAAAGCTAGATTAGTTCAAGGGTGTTGGATAACTAAGAACACAAGTGGAATAAACTAGATTTCGTGCAAAAGTTGAACTTTCGTACAATTGGCCAACCCATTTTTGAAATATTGCCGCAAATTAAACATCATTGGTATATTTATGACCTTTTCTATTTTTAAATATTTAATATTTGCTAATGACGTGATTAGTTGTTAATTGTTCACTTTTATTCTGTTTGGTTTCCAATCAAAAGTCATACTTTTTCAGGTAGATCCCTTAAGCATATTGTAGGGGACCATTTCCTTTTTTCTTTTTCACTTTTTAGCTTATTTATTTAATTTCAAGGTTTAATTTATTTATTTCGTTTGCACTTTGCATTCCATTAATCTATTAAGTCTTAATTAATTTATGTGTTTTTGTTTGATAAAAATCTATTTCGTATCGATTTGACATATGTTAACTTTATAGAATTATAAAATAATCTTATGATTTGGTTGTTACTTGTTAATGATTATGTGATAATTAATTTTATTGACAAACAAATGAATAGTATTTGTTTTCCACTGAAACTGATTTGTTTATGTAAACTCAATAGGGTAAAGAAAAAAATGCAAGTCGTTAATTTGCAGCACACCATAAAAGAGAGTAAACTTAATAAAAATCAAGTAATTGATTAATTAAGGGGTTTATACAAATATTTCTATTTGCAAAATTAAATTACAACCCAAGTTTTAAATGGAATAAAAAAATAATATTTTCTTTTTGGAGAAAAAATTATAATATTGATATGTGAACATTCAACCACTTTTAACAACATTCGTGTGGCAAGCCGACTTCGTGGGGGTTCAATGATTGATTATGACATTAGTATTTGACTTCGATACATGGTGAATCTATTTGTTATTCAATGCTTTTTTAAAGGAAAATGTTAGCACCTTGTCTAGCCTGTAAAAAAATGGATCCAGGCCTTACTTGAATCCAAACTTATTTAGTGGTCCATATTCTAAACTTTAATCCATCTTCATCCCTAAATCTTACTCAAAATCACTTAATCTTAAATCTACCCATCACTTGGTTAAGCTTACAACGACTGAGTGATGAGATGGGATGATAAAGCGATCGCATGTGGTGGAATAATACTTGACAATCAAGGAAAATTTTTGTTCAACCAAAGCTTGGGAGGTGAAGATTCGCTATGTGAAACATTGAATTAGATTGAATAACTTGATGTTATGTATTAGCAACAACAACAACAAAATCTGTCGAGGTCTCTAATTTTTCTGAATAGTTTGAATGATTATAAGGTAGTGTTTGTTTTAAAATCTTTATTAGTCATTGACAACATACACACACTTTGTAGACGTAATTATTCGAATCAAGATATTTATATCATAATAAAATTCTGTTTGGGATTTGGGTTAGATTTTGAATTCTGGGTCTAGAGGAGGCTCAAATAAAATTTGGGGCTTACAGTAATGACTTGATTTCTTTCCGAAATCAATTGCAACCATTTAAAAGGAATAAAAATAAAATTATGATGATTATAGAAGTATGAAACCAAAGCCTACATATATGGGCTTGGGATGTGCTAAATAACAATATAGCAGTAATTGATGACTTTTCGAAGTGGTTAATGCCTATCACTCCTGTTGGTGGATTTGTCCATTAAAACAACCAAATCTTGAAAAATGTTCTTCATACACCACAAATATCTATGTAGTCGTCACCACTTAAAAACAACGTTATTCTTAAAAGTTTCAAATTTGAACAAATCATTTATAAAAGTGTTTGAACATTTATTACTAAATGATTAATAATTTTTTTAATAAATAATACTTTCACACTCAGCCCTTCAATGAATATTTGGATTCATGCAAAGTAATTGAAAACAGAAAATTATACTAAAAAAATGCAAAACATTTAAAAACAAACTTATCGTAACGTTTTTTTTCAAAACGAAAACGATTTTTATTTTAAAAGGTGTAATATTTTATTTAAAAATCGAATAAAATTTAAATCCGGGTGAAATTTATAAAAGAATTGAAGCCGATATCGACTTTTGGGTTAGGTAGGTCGAGTAACTAAAGCGTCTTAAAAATAATTTAAATAAATATAAAAATCATTTTTAAAATAAAATTTATCTGCGTTTATCATAAATTCATCTTTTAGGGATCGAAAATTGGTTATGCACGGGGAATGGTAAGCACCCGCACAACGTCCAAAATTAGTACCTAATCGCTTATATATATCATCGTGGTAGTGGAATTAAAAATACTAAAATAAAAAATTATTTTATTTCTCATTAATTAATTCGTTTTGAACTTAAAGAAATGTTTCCTATTTTAAAAAGAAATCACAAGATTTTCCGTCCTCTATCGGGAAGGCTATCCCATTTATCTCTTCCTTATTCAGGAATATTCTTTCATTATTTATTTCAAACCTTGAGTTAAGCATGAATACAATAAAATAAAGCAATATAAAAAATGAATAAATACATGGTTAATAGATCAAAGCATGCATTCAAATCGAGTAAATAAAATCTTTAGAATACTTTTAGAAATAGTTTAGGACTAGGGTGGAAATTTAGGGGCTTCTAAGCAATACATTTATCTTATTCCATAAATAACCAGATAAATCAATGACCATAACAAACTTTTAATAAACCTAGGAGGTCCTAGAATATATATATAATCATATTTCTTAAAGCATTGTAAACTAAGGACTGAAAAGTAACAAATAAAAAATTAATAGGACCAATCAATCGAGTCTGATATTAATGTAATAAATTAAATAATCAACAAGTGACTGAAATAAAATAAAGAAAACTTGAGCATCAAATTCAAAATGAGCAACGAAAATGGAAAAGTAATGACTACAATACAAATATGAGCATAAAATAAAGGGATTTAAAACTAATTTTTCCTCTATTTTAACCCTATCTAAGTAACGCGACCTAACACAGCTATTTTCCTCTTTTTTTAAAAAGAAAAAAAATCTAAGCGTGGGCGTGGCCGCATCTTCCCCAGGAAATCACAACCATCGCCCGATTGGTTTGCTCAACTCCATTCCTGTTGACAATGAACGCCAAGTACCAGATTGAACTCCAAAACTTAATCATTTATTTTCTCCTAATCTCCAGTCAAAACTCATTCAAACCTTTTATTCGTTCTAAAACTCATGTTCCTCTTTTTAACGAACCTAAACCACCGATCACTCAACTCCGACGACTCTAGCTCCGACGAGAGGCCCGAACTACTCAGGTAGCTCTATTTTTCGGTTTGATAAAATAACATGCATCGTGATTTTTTTAAATGGAAATAAAAAAATAAGGCTAAAGAACACCTTACCAGACTTTTACTTCGAAACAAGTAAAGATTGGCATTGTAAACTTGAAAATATGGTGAAAAAAATACCTTAGGAAATCTCTCTGTTCTCTTGTTTCTTTAAAAAATGAATTCACTTTTTGTATTGTTTTTTCAGGACCAAAAATGCGGAAGGAGCCTTTTTTTATTGACAATGGAAAAAGCCCCCCTTTGTTTTACAACAGATTGGGGTTTAAAACACCAATTTTAGTTTACAAAAATGGAACAACAAAAACTAAAAAGCTTTTCTTTTGTTTTGGCCGAAAATGGAAATGGGGAGAACTTGGCTGGGCTTGATAAATTGGTAAAAAAATGGTGATTTCGGTATTCATTCATCTTAAGAAAAAAGTGTTTTTTCTTAAAGTTCCTTAGATAATTATGTGTGTATATATATATTTGTATAATGTTAATAATTAAAAAAATTGAAGTATGAATCAAATTACTTTAGTGGTTAAAAGAATTATTGTCATTTCTAGAGGTCTCAAGTTCGAGCACTAACAACTGCAATACGAATAATTGAATATTTATTGCAAATGATTGAATGTGTTTAATACAAATATTATTTTGAAATCAACTTAGATTAATAAAAAAAATTGAACATTTATTATCTTTAAAGATTAATGTATAATTTGGTTTTTAATCTATATTTTTTATTTTAATTCTTTTAATTTTGATTTAGAATGGCACAAGTTACATTTTAATAAGCACTACCTCAATATCTTTACGAACATTGTTAACCTAGAGAATAATCTGAGGAAAATAACAATGCTAGGTCATATCTATTCCTAAAGACGTAAAAGGGTCAAAGTGGAAAAATAATATATTTTAGAAACTAAACCATGCATTAAATCTTATTAAAAAAGATCATAATATGTAAGAAATTAATAGTAATTGGCTTCATGTAGCGGCAACAACGATTGAGCGGCAAGGAAATCAACATGGTGATGTAATGTTGCCTCATCGCCCCATACAAGCAAACAAGTAAGGCAATTTTCCCAATAAATCACCGATGATCGGTATATTTACCGATCTAACACCGATCAGATTATATTTCCCGATCTAACACTCGTAGCAGTAAAGCGCGCCCCCTGAACCGCGCTATACGCTGATTTGGCGCCACGTGGGTATAGCTAGCCCCCTGATCCGTGCTATACCTGCGTATCTGACACGTGGGGTATAACGCGGTACAGGGGGCACTCTAAACCCTTAAATACTCGACCCCTCACATCCCAATCCTCCCTATAAATACTCTCATCCTCAATCACTTTTATCACATCAAATTCTCTCAAATTCTCTAAATTTATCTCAAATACTCTCTCTTTTTAAGGTATATTTTATAATATTTTTACTATTATGTATTTACTTTATTTAATATTTGACTAATATAATTCTTTTGCAGATATATAATGGAAGACAGTCTACTTCGCTCGGATGAAAATCATATATCTCTACACTTTGCTGATACGGTAACATTTTAACGTTTTAATTTAATTTAAATTATTAGTAATATTTAGTTGATTTATTTAATGCATGATTATTAGATGAAGAATTAAATATCTCGATATTTTGCTGATACGGTAACATTTTAACGTTTTAATTTAATTTAAATTATTAGTAATAATTAGTTGATTTATTTAATCCATGATTATTAGATTAAGAATTAAACATCTCGACACTTTGCTAATACGGTAACATTTTAACGTTTTAATTTAATTTAAATTATTAGTAATAATTAGTTGATTTATTTAATGCATGATTATTAGATTAAGAATTAATTTTTGTAATTATTTTTTTTAGGAGAAAGACCGTGTATTAGATCCTTTTATTAGGAATATTAAGTTAGTGATACCCAGCCGTGTCTTGCCGTATTTAGTAGAGGCTGGATTCGGTTATATAGGTAGATATCAGGGTCACTGTAAGATAGAGCCAGACCTGATTTCTGCCTTAGTAGAGCGGTGGAGGCCGGAGACCCACACATTCCATCTTCCGTGCGGAAAGTGCACGATCACACTTGAGGATGTTTCTATGCACCTGGGGCTTCCGGTGGATGGAGATGTGATATCGGGGATAGCTTCCGGTTCTTGGACTACTTTGTGTCGGGATAGTCTAGGACGTGTCCCGAAAAATTTTATAGGAGGTAGGATACCGTTAAATTGGTTAGATGCCAATTTTCGGGAGTTGAGTGCAGACGCCTCTGAGGATGAGGTTAAGATGTATGCACGGGCATGCATACTGCAGCTGATAGGAGGGTTGTTGATGCCGGACAAATCGCGCAACCTAAATCACTGCATGTGGTTGCGACATCTTAGCGACTTTCGTCTCGCCGGATCATTCAGTTGGGGCTCGGCAGTTTTGGCTTTGCTGTACAGGGAGATGTGTGGAGCCACTGACTACAGGCGTAATGCTATCGGCGGATGTCTCCTGCTGCTGCAGTCTTGGGCATGGTTGATGAGTGTTTAAAATCGTTAATCTTTTCTCGTTATTTCTTCGATTTTGTCGAATTATTGCTGCTGAATTGGCCGTGTTATACTTGTTTTTGTATAGGTCCTTGCTTTCCAGAATTTGTGACAAAACGAGCGAATTCTACATTTTTGTTATTATTTGGTTACGGCTGGAGACATGGGCACGACTCTGGGCACGACGCGGTCTGACATGGCAGTTTCTAGAAGGTCCAGTCAGCGACGGTTTCTAGAAGACTGAGTACGCACGCCTTCTGAAAGATTGACGAGCAGAGTTGCATTAGGAGACTAGTTTAAGTTTGAATTTAAATTAAAACAATTATCTTTTGTATTATTTTATTATTTTCTTTGTTTATCCTTTAAGCTTTGAGAGGCTATAAATACCCGCTTGGGGTAAGCCTAAAAACATCATTCGGAATACATTCTTCTTTTCTCTCTAGTTTTTATAAAAGTTTTCTCTTTTTCTTTTCAAGTTCTTTTTATTTTTCTTTATTTTCAAGTTTTATTTTTATGCTAAGTATGACTTTTTTCATGCTTAGCTAAACTTTTCATAAGCCGAGAGTTATCGCGATGATTCAATTACAATAGGAGAATTGAAACGGTCCCTTAATATCTTCAAAATATCTCTCTCAATCTCTGCGCTTATTTTTAAAAATCAAAACAGTTTTCAAAATCAAAGATTGACTTTGGTCAAGAGGTTATTACGATTAAACGTGTGGGAGGAAGATTCAGCTTATAGAAAGCAATTCGACTTCCTGGGAACACACTTGGCGGGATAGCTTTGCCAAGAGGGAATTAAGATCGGAATTGACGGTTATAGAAACAACGATCCGAGTCGGTCACCACGAACTTAAACGGTATTTGATCTACGACAATAGATCTTGTTAGAATCAACTACCGAAGCCGGAATCAAAGATTACCTTGGGTATTCGGTATACAAGATAGAGTCACAAGGATAGCCCTTGTAGACAAAGTAACCGACGTGAATCCCGAAGAGAAAATCTTATTCGATGATATAAAGGAAATTGAATCAAAGCGAAGCTTGAGGCTACTTTTACCGTATTTATTCACAATCTTCATCTTCTTATTTTTACTTTAATTACTTTTATTTAAACACTTTTATTATCTTTTTACTAAAAATCCCCCCATTTTTACTGTTTCACGCCTGACATAGACTAATCAAACATAAATTAAGAATTTTCTAAGTCCCTGTGGAATCGACCCTTACTTCTCTTTGCTACACACTTCCTTAATTTATTGATTGAGAATAAGGAATTATTTTGACATCCGAAACGACAGTTGTCAATGGTATCGATTTCTATTTTTATGTCCTGTTGTGAAGAACCCATTCGTATTTCCACTACTTCTGAGGTAATTATAAAACTGATTTTGTATATTAATAATTTCATACAGCGTATAACATGTTTTTTCCTTGAATAGGTGGTCTACTGATAGGAAAACTCATCAGGAGCTACCTGATGATTTAGAAAAAATTAGGGTGCTAATCGATCAGAAGGCTGACACACAGGTATGAATTTTAATGTTTAAAAATCGATTTTAGATTATAGTTATATAATTAGATTATTATTTTGATAAAAATTATATATTATTTGTTTTAGTTTGAATGGGTGCCATATTCTACTGATGATGTGAGGGCGGTGATCCCCACCTGAGTTGAGGGGTCCATCAGATGTTTGGATGGCGATGGTCCCTCTGATCTATTATGCGACCGTCGAGTGGCACTCCACTGATCGCGTGCTCCGGCAGTTTGGTTGTTTTCAACCAATTTCGGAAGCACCATCGGCCCCCGACTCGTGGACGGAGAGCA
The DNA here is from genome assembly GCF_006381635.1 of Hibiscus syriacus. NCBI lineage: Eukaryota > Viridiplantae > Streptophyta > Magnoliopsida > Malvales > Malvaceae > Hibiscus > Hibiscus syriacus. Next base: position 17,974 of record NW_024061937.1, on the reverse strand, counting down.
GGTGCTTCCGGTTCATCCTCAGCTGCACCAGCAGGACCTTCCCAGCAGCCACCGCAGCCATATATGATGCCGCCATCGCCTTTCCATTACCAGATTCTGCCGCCGCCTTCACCTGGTTTTATGACCCCGCCACCATCACAAATGACCCCTCCTGGAGGCTATTATGGGTCTATGTTTGTAGATCTGACTTGGGGTTCATATGCTAGATATTTGGCGGGTTCAGCCTCATCACCCATGGCCACAGCACCGCCACCGTCTCCTGTACAGTTTTCACACTCAGCGATGTCTAGGTTTTCCCAATTTTCCCAGTTTTCGCAGGCCGGTGAGATAGTCAGTCATACACCTCCAGGGTCCTTATTCTATGGAGGTGCTTTATCGTCATCAGCTCCTCATCAACCTAATATACCTACTTAGGACGACGATGACGATGGTGATGACGGCGATGACGACGATGACGACGACGATGACGATGATGATGACAGCGAGGAGTCAGAACCAATGATACGAAGAAATCCTCATCGAGACTGACAGCCACCGCCCTGCGGAACACATTCGCGATGCAGGCATCGATAGATTTTTTTATTATATTTGTATTTACTTTATTTTGTTTAATTGTAATTTTTTATTATTTCTCATTTAATACTTACTTTATTTTGTTAAATATGTTGGACTTTTTTTAATATATTTCAGTTAATTTTGTTTATTACCATTTAATATCAGTTATTGTAATTTGGTTATCATTTACCATTTAATTCTTATTGTAAGTTTGTTGTATTTAAATACCAAATTGTTATTAGTTTGATAAAATTTAATGATTGTGTTCGTTTTTTTAATCTTCATCAGTGATTATCGAATGACATTAACTTGAAGTAAATGCAAATTAAAATACAAGAATTATTATTTGATAAACAGATACATCATTTCCTCATCAATTGTTACTTGATGACAACAGAAGTGGACATGTTTTTCTAGTGTGTCCTGGGTTTCTACAATGACCACATCTTCTGTCTTGTCTAGATCTTTCTCGAATATCCATATCGCAATAAATTTGATTGGATTTTGGACGACCACGCTCCCTCAATAAACTCAGATTTGGTACAATCGGAAGCCAATCTTGAACCTCATCAAGGTCTTTGTCATTACCTATGGGGGGAAACTCAAATTCGTATACCTTAAAAACTTCAGATTGACCCCGAATAGCACGCACTTGAAAAAAATATGCATACATCTCAATAGCAGCGTCTGAATAATTACTTAGAGCTTCAACCATCATTTGAACATCATCATTGTTCGAAAGTTCGAACGCTGTATAAGTTAATGGCAACAATGATGTTGGAAATCTGTACTGCAACGACGACATTCTTCTATTATTTCCAACATGAATCTTCCTCGAAATCTTCGTTATCAGCTCCTCAAGAGTTATGTTTCTCTTGAATGATATTTTAACACGCTCATTTGATACGAAAACAACGCCGGTTTCATCTTCTTGAATTTCACCATCATAATAAACAATAGCTGAAAGTCACGCCATTCTTTGAGTTTAAAAGTGCGACAATATTATATCTGCAAAAAAAACAACTTAAACAAACCTGATTAAATAAATTATATATAAACGAAAATATAACACAAAATATTTTTTACACATCAACGTAAATAATTTAAATAATATAATTTTATATTATTACCTGCACCGTAAAACTATTTTGACGTATGCTCCCGCTTTTCAATTTTACAAACATAAAAATTAATTTGAAAATAATTAGTATAATATTTTTTCAAATAATGATAATAAACAATAAGTATAATTAAAAAATTATAACAAAATTACCTTATAACGAAAAATCGCACGAACTTCTAAATCAAATATGAGAAGATTGCCAGAATTATTACTCGTTGATGGAATTGTTGTATTAATTTATAAGAGAGGAGAGATGCAGGAGATGTGAGGAGAGATGCAGTATTTATAAACATATAAGGCGCGGCACTGACACCGCGTTATATGTAATTATTATATAGCACGGATCAGGGACCGCGTTAAATATAATTTTGGTATGGCGTATAGCGTGGCCCCTGATCCGTGCTATACCCCTACGTGGCATATAACGCGGAGCAGGGGGCACGCTATACCCCATGTGTAACCCAGTCAGCGTATAGCGCGGTACAGGGGGCGCACTATTCTTCACGTGGCGCCAAATCAGCATATAGCGCAGTTCAGGGGGCACGCTTTACTGCTACGGGTGTTAGATCGGGAAATATAATCTGACCGGTGTTAGATCGGTAAATATACCGATCACCGGTGATTTTTGGGGAAAATCGCCAACAAGTAATAGATAAGAATTAAGTGTGTTATTTCAATTTCTAAGCAATTTTAAATCCTTCAAGCTCACTTTAGAACTAATTCCTCCTTATTCTTACACAACCTTTCGATTAATTAAATGCCATCAAAAATGATTTTAACATCAAAACAATGATCATGATTAATGTATCTACGATTATTCTATTAGAATCAAACCATAATAAATATGAAACTAAGAACACAAATAATCTAATATCTAATCATATCAAATCATCAAGAATAAAATATTAGATGCGGAAGCGTACCTGAATTAATTAATAGGTTGAAATCCTTGAATCGTTTCTGGTTGTGATCTTCCAAGAAGATAAAGTTCTCTTAACTATAAACTCTCTGACAGGGATAAGAGTAAATACGAGATTATCTCTTTCTTGGGGACAATAACCCCTTTATATAATGATTCTTAAATCAATTATTGTATGTACTTATAACTTTACCCCATCTTCGAATTATAAATACAACTTTAATAGTATCTACACTTTTATTTCCATGATACTTCTAATTGTTTATTACTTTATAAAATAATTGATTACTTAATTTATGTCATATTGTATGATAACAATATACATTATAAATATGTGTCATAATTATGGATTTTAATCCAACAATCTCCCACTTGGGCAACATATGTTTCATGATAAATGTATAATCAAAATTTTTTATCACTCAATAGGTATTCTATAAAAATCTCATCCATCAACTATATCCATATAGGATCAAAACGGCCTTTGCCATATCAATCATGTCTAGACCCATCAATGGTCACGTATATAAACAAAGTCAAAAAGACAGATCAATCATGGAGTGTTGATTTAAAACTACATGCAATGTGAACCACACATGTCTATTTCCAATAGGTTCTCTTTAAACATTAGTAAGATCAAAATTTACCAAAATTATAGTGTGGATAAACCAAAAAAACTTTATTTTTGCAGAAAATAACTTTAAAATAAATATTCTTAAACTGAAGTAACTAAAATTGTGTTTATAATAAACAAGTATTAAAATTACAAACTCCCACTAAAACCGAATATCCTTAAATAATATTACATCCAAATGAGTAGTGTGCTCATGAAAGACCTTGGGTGAAAATTCTTATTAAGCGGGCAATTATGAGTTTGTACCAAAATGCTATATAAACACATAATCACTCTGAATTTTTTTAACAACCAGAAACATAATGTCTATGTGCTTAGACTTAAGATGTTTTTGTTATATATGGGATAAAAAAAGTAATACATCTTAATTTTCACAAAATAACTCAAGTTGTATTTCTTATCAATCCATAATTAACAGTTCATGTGACAAATTTTTGGATCCATATTCCAATAAGTCAGAGTTCATAAACCTGATGATCTCTTACTTACTAGACCTCTGATATGTGAGCATGTAACATTTTTTTTAAATGTATTGTATGGATCAATTTGGCTGATATCTGATGATCCATACCCAAATTACTGAAATATCTACTTAATATCCTAAAATCATATGTTATATCTGATTGTGTATAAACTTGAGTATACATCAAATTCTTTATTTATTTTGAAACATAAGGAACCTTTTTGCATTTCCTTGTTTCAAAATCATCCTTAGGGAACTGATCAAGATTAAACTTGTTTCCTTTAGCAATAAGGGGTATTATTTGGTTTACTCCCACTGAACTTATAGTATATACAGTTGTTAACCAAATTTATCTCAAAATCAAACGAGATAATCACTTGGTGAAATTTGTTATAAAATTAATGGGAGTAATAATTGAACTTATAAATGAATTTCCATTATTTGCATATCATTAGTTTTGTAACATTTGACATAATTTTCTAATTGCACCATATAAATATTTCATCAATGTTACCATTGAGAAACACAATTTTGAAATTCAACTTATGTAACTCAAAATTAAATATGAGCAACAAATATCATAATTATCCTGAAAGAGACTTTCAATGAAACCAAACAGAAAGTCTATACGAAATTCATGTCTTCTTTCTGAGTATATCCTTTAGATACAAGACACACCTTATGACTATCAACATTATCATTTGCATTTATCTTGGTTTTTAATATCCATTTGCAACCAATAAACTTTGCACCTTCAGATAATAAGATAAGTTCTCAAACTTTTTTATATTGTATAAAACTTATAATCTTCTTACATGACATTAATCCACGTTTGAGAGTCAGAGTTTTATGACATGACGAAAGTTGATTAGATCATCTTCCATCATTCCATTATCATCCTTATTTCTTGTAAAAACATAATAATCTAAAATAATATATCTTTCATCTCGTGGATCTTCTTAATGACACTTGTTATTTGATGTTGTTGAGTTTGTTCTTTTGTAACAATTTTTATCTTAAACAGAGAGTTGTTTAATATTATCTTGTTGAGGTTCTAGATTCATTTCTTTATTAGCGACATGTATGAACACATATATATCATCAAAATTGATAATAGGAATTGAATTATAATTCAATTCCCCTTCAAAAGTAATTCCTTAGACCTTATTTCTCACTCCAAATTGAACATCCTCAAAAATATTGTTTTAGATCTCATCTTTAACATATTCATAATTATGAGATCATAAAATTTATAACCCCTGGATCGCTCAGAATAACCAAAGTAGTTGTTTAATGTTTTAGAATTCAATTTATCCTCATATGTCCTAAACTTGTCTTAAAAGAGAACAACCCTTTGTAACATATTATTGTCTTTTTTGAGTGGACCCTTTACAACTACATTCTAATTCTAATTTTTTGCTCTTATTTTTGTACACACTTTTCAAGTGAATACTTTCAAACTTATTATGTTTCAACCTTTCTTTCTCTTGCACATAATGAGAAATGAGCTCATTTAGAGTTCATTTATCACATTTAGTTGATTACACTCTATAGGAAGTGATAATGAAATCACAAAAACAAGTAATTCTTTAGAAAAAAAAATTGATCTTAAGTATCTTAAGTCTTGAAGCAATATAAAACATATTCATAATGTACTCAATCACATTTCCTTAACCATTATACTTTATATACATCAAAGAAGTCAAAAGTGATGTCATTTAAACTTTATTATTTTTGGGAAAGCATTTCTCAATTTCGTCAAAGAAACCATTAGACTTAGTAATCTTTTCAGATTATGTGCCCCTAAAGGCTTCTAAAATGTTGTCCTTCATGACCACTATACTTCTGCAATTTGAACAAATTTTATCTATCAAAATCTCTTATACCAATTAAGGATGTTGTCCCCTATGAGAGGTGGAAATTGTTCTTTCCTTAGTGAAAAGTCTATGTTCATACAACCAAAATCTTATGCAAGTGCATTTTCTCATTCCTTGAGATATGTTTACTTAAGCATGAAATAAATAAATAATTAGTTGAGTACATAACAAAACATAAATAAAATTGAAGCTCACATATTAAGTAAACAAATAAATTAAAAAATAGCTAATTCTCATCATAAGATACCAAACACTACATTAATATCAAGTCTTTGAATAGTAATATTAACAGTAAACGGTACTCTTGTTGTAGTAATCAACATTGACAATGAGCCATGTCGAACAAAAGAATAATATTTGGACTAATGTAATGTTCACATTTAAAATACCTTATAATTGGCACATATTATTACTATAGGTGTCACTTGAAATCCGGCCTAATATTAACTTTCCTTTGGGTCCATTAATAAATGAATGAATCAAAAGAAACAAATAATCATCTTGATATTTCAAATAAATCAGTCTACACAACAGATGTCACTTTGGCGACATTATGTTTTAATTAATCTATCAAAATATCAGACATGGTCATCATATGCATTAACTTTTTTCAAAATATATATATTAAATTAACCAACAAGCAATATTGAAAAAAATTGAATTGAATTTATACATATATTATATTAACAATATGAATAAAACCATAAAAAATTGTCAATCAATCAATTTCTCTTAATTTTATCTTTCAAGTAAATTATAAGATAATTAAAATAATAATAAATTTGAATACATTCGAACATTATCTCAAGATATCATATGGTCAATTAATATTTCATCTTTAGAAAAATATTGACCTTAAGTGAAATCTGATGCGGCAATCAAACACTGATAATAAGAACATGTCAAGCAAAAATCTTCCTTTGACTCGATTTATTACTCACACATCAAACTGAATAATTACACATGCTTATTATCAATGTTGTATATGTGATTATGCCAACTATTAATCTTCCTTTGGGCCGATTAATATTAAGATATCCTAAGTTACATGTACATAACATTTATAATTGAAAATCAAATATTTTACATAGTTGAGGTCGTTCTAACAACTTATTGCTTTAATTAAGATGTCTCAAAATAAATATTAGTATTCAACTTTAATATTTCTATAACAATCAAAAGTAAAAACTGAACTTTTTTTATGGCACTACAATATCCAAAATAACCCAAAATAAGGTTAGCTTAATGGTGCTATAAAAAATCAGAAACCAAATTGTTGATTGTGTCTGAATAATTTCTTAAACATGCATTTAGTTCATAACTTCTTAAATCACCAAAAAAATCAAATTAAAAAAATAATCAATATTTAACCAAAAATCAAGGTCAAAGTACATGCTAGTGAATTAAATATTTAATTTGTTCGGTTGGGGGCAAAAGTCCTTGCCTTCTTTGTTTTAGTAGCATCTTCATCTTTATCGTGTAGGATTGAGGAGGTTTTAGCTAAGGCGAGATTCACTTTAGTTTGAGTTCTTCATTCTCAATAGATGTTGGATCGGGGTCTTTTTGTTTGAGGTTTGTAAGGCTTGTTCTGATCTTCTCGTGTGTGCATTGTTATTGATTTGTTGGGTCATTTTTGCCGGTGATTTTGTTCTTTTTGGGGTTCTTTGTTATGTTGTATCGCTGTTGTTTTTGGGTTGTACTCACTTTGCGGTCGTTCTTTCTTTGTTATTGTCGTTTGATTACCTTGTTTGGTCCTTGGTGGTATGTACTCTTTTCCCCCAATAAGATGTAGGGGGTTTTAATGAGGCATACTACCAAATGAATTTTCATTAATAAAATCTTTGCTTTCCGATAAAAAAAAAGTCAAAAACCAATACTAAATTTACTAATCACGTCAAAATTTTTGAAGTAATTTACAATAAGATTATCTAAAACACGTTATTAGAAACCGAAAACCTTAATCTTTGACTATTTCTCAAGATTTTCTTAATTATAGATTCACCAAATTAAACTAAAACATAATTAATATTATAATTATGATAATAATAACAACGTACAATAGCTTTTCCAAAAAGATATCATGTTATTCTAAAATTCTTAAACCTTGTGTCATTAACAACGTATTCTATATTGGAACATACAATAAAATGACAATAATTCCCTTTGAGGCAAACAAATTGATACAAAGAAAACCCTTACTATGTTGTTAGAGAATATAAACTCATATATATTCATGGAAATTAAAAGATGTAATCGCACTTTCATGTAAAATATATACAAGCAACACATATCTTTCTCAAACATGAATGATTACAATAATTCACCATTGAATCTAATTATACGAAATCAAAGTAAAATTCTTTATAATCAGTGCACTGTAAACTTGAATTCAACAGCTCAATAATCATGCGAAATGGAAGATAACCAAAAAAAAAAACTTTAATCTTAACTAAAGGTGTAATGAATAAACCCTAAACGTCGTACAATCATAATTCATAATAATTGTACCAAAAATTATATGAGAATTTTAATCTCATAAATCATAAATTTTAAAATCATTTGATTCTCAATGATTCAACATCATCATTTGATTCTCAATGATTCAACATGATGATGTAATGATACCACTTGTTAGAACCAAACTATAATGTTGACAGTTTGACTTAATAATGCACCGAAAGTTGCATTAATAAGTTGGTAGCAATAGTTGAAAGTTGGCAGCATGATTTTGTTGAAATTGGCAAGGGAAAATTACCAAATTTAGTCCTTATACTTTAAATTATTTATAAGATTAGTCCTTAAGCTTCAACTATAAATGCCCTAACCCATTTAGCTTCAAAATCATCCCAAATCATTTCTTTCTCCCAATACTAAAGAATTTAGAGAGTTTTCTTGTGAGTTGTGAGTGTTTTTTATAAACACCTGTAAATTTTCTCCCTTTAGTAAAAGATCTGCAGCAGTCTGGAGACGTAGGCATAATTGGCCGAACTCCGTTATCAATTTCGGGTATTATTATTCCGCTTTTATTTCGCATTCTCACTAATATGGTTATAGGGAAATTACTCGTTTAATTTCCCAACAACTGATATCAGAGCTTTTGGTGGTGAATTTTGTCAGTATTTTCTGTGAGGTTACTATTCACGTGAATATTGAATTTCGTAAATAGTACAATTTGGTCGGCGATACGATTTTATCGATTGAGGTGTTATAATACACGGTGGTTTGCAGGAATTGTTAGAAACGATCCAAAAGAAGCCATATTCGAGTGGGAACGATGGCTGCAGACGAAGGGAATGTGAAAATTGAGAAGTTCGATGGTGCGGACTTTGGCTTTTGGAAGATGCATATTGAAGTTTTTCTATACCAGAAAAAATTATATCAACCTCTCTCAAGAAAGCAACCAGAGGCCATGAAGGATGAAGGTTGGGCTCTTCTCGACAGACAGGCCCTTGGAGTTATCCGACTGACATTATCCTGCAATATTGCTTTCAACATAGCAAAGGAAAAGATCACGGTGGGTCTTATGGTGACTCTCTCCAGTATGTATGAGAAGTCATCGGCCTCAAACAAAGTTCACTTGATGAGGCGATTATTCAATTTGCGGATGGCGGAAGGGACATCAGTGACTCAACACCTAAATGAACTCAACACAATCACAACCCAGTTGAGTTCCATGGAAATTGAATTCGATGATGAAGTTCGAGCTTTAATTCTCTTATCATCTCTACCAGACATAAGGAATGCTACTGTTACAGCAGTCAGCAGCTCGTTGGGAAGCAATAAATTGAAGTTCGACTATGTTCGGGATCTGGTATTGAGTGAAGAAATTCGACGGAGAGAATCGGGTGAAGCATCAAGCTCCTCAGCCTTGCACACGGAGTCTAGAGGGAGAACTTCATAAAGAAATCCAAATCGTGGTAGATCGAAATATAGAAGGGGAAAATCAAGAACGGGAAAGAAAGAATATAACTGTTATAATTGCGGTAAGAAGGGTCACTTTAAAAGAGATTGCCGAGCATCGAAGAAAGATAACATCGCACATAAATTTGCCAACATGGCAAAGGAAACATGTGATGCCATGATTTTAAGTGTCAACAGTCCAATTGAATCATGGATCTTGGATTCAGGGGCATCTTTCCACGCCACCCCATGCCAAGAAATCATGGAGAACTATATAAGTGTTGATTTTGGGAAGGTTCTTCTAGCTGATGATGAAACCTTGAAGATCGTCGGAAAAGGAGACATCCGATTAAAGTTGCCAAATCAAGCCACCTGGAAGTTGAAAGGAGTGAGACATATTCTTGGCCTCAAAAGAAATTTGATTTCTGTAGGACAGCTTGATGGAGAAGGATATTGTACAACCTTTTCAGACTGTGAATGGAAGATTACTAAAGGAGCACTTGTCATTGCTCGTGGTAAGAAGACTGGTACTCTCTATGTAACCTCAAACTTGGAGAATATTATTGCAGTAGTAGATGCTGATAGAAAATCAAACCTATGGCACCAAAGGCTTGGCCATATAAGCGAGAAAGGGATGAAGACACTTTTTTCAAAAGGGAAGCTGTCGGATCTAAAGAGTATAGATGTCAGACTATTGAGGATTGCATCTTTGACAAATAAAAGAAAGTCAGTTTTGTAAAGATTGGCAAGACACCCAATGCTGAAAAGTTAGAGTTGGTTCATACTGCTGTATGGGGACCATCTCAAGTTTCATCTTTTGCAGACTCACTATATTATGTCACCTTCATCGATGACTCTACAAGGAATGTGTGTGTTTATTTTCTGAAGAAGAAATCAGAAGTTTTTGATACCTTTAGAAAATGGAAGGTCATGGTGGAAAATGAGGCTGGTTTGAAAGCCAAGTGGTTGAGGTCTGATAATGGCGAAGAGTACAGAAATAGTAGATTCAGAGAATTTTGCGCAAACAATAGGATCAAGATGGAGACAACAGTTCCCATGACACCGTAACAGAATGGCGTAGCAGAGCGCATGAACATAACTCTGAATGAACGTGCCAGAAGATGAGGATACATGTTGTCTTGCCCAAATTGCTATGGGCAGAAGCTATCAACACTACAGGTTACCTGATCAACCATGGGCCCTCAGTTCCCTTGGATGGTGGAATACCAGAGGAAGTTTGGGGTAGAAAAGAAATAAACATGTAACATCCCAAACTACGGGTTAGTGACCAAATCGTAAATTTTCAAAATTTGGTGATTAAAGTAAAATAGTTTAATAATTCAATGTTTATTTGAGGATATTTCCTGAAAGTTTATAGTAATTATCCAAAGAATTAAAGGGCAATATGGTTATTTGTCATGAAAGATATTTTTATCCCTTTAATAAGAGATAAAAACGTGTGAAGATGAAAACATTTCATCTTCTTCCTCCTTTCTTCTTCTCCAACCGTGGAAGACTAGGCAAAGGTGAGTTTCTATTTTTGTTGATTATTTGTTGAATTAAAGGTTGGGTTTTGATCACTAGATGATAATTAAGCTTAAGGAAAGCTTAATTTATTCTAAAACAATAATATGAAAGGTATAGGAGAGATTAAAGATTTTGAGTTCTTGAATGAAATCTTGGAATATAATTGATAAGTTGAATTTTAAGTTGAATTTGACTTGTGATCTATGAGAATAAGAAGTTAGAAGTGTTAGAATTAAGTTTGGATAACATGAAAAATTTGGTATGATTATTGATTTCTATATGGAGAATAGAGTTTTGAGGTTTAAGATGAAATAAATAGATATAAATTAGTTTAAGTATGTATATTTGAGTTAAGAATATAAAAGTGAATGAAACATGAAGAATTTAAGTTGTTATAGTGAATTTTCGGGTATGAACAGTGATTTTCTAGGTTTAAACGAAATTTCCAGATTGTGCAGGGGGTACAGATTCCCCCTGGGGGGTATCGATTCCCCCCTAAATGAAAAAAATGGAATTTGGTTCATAAAACTGTTTTAAGTTATTAACATCAAGTTTAAAGTTTAGGCTTCTGATAGTTGTTTTGAAATGTTATATTTATGTAGATATTGATCCTAAACAAGTTCCGGAATAATCAAAGGATTAGGATTGAATCAAAGTAAGGCTAAGGTGAGTGCAATTTAATTGTACTGATGCTATCGAAAAATATTGGCTTGCGATGAGCCAGTGACGGAGTTACTATAGTAATAAGTGACTCCTAAAATGTTATATGATTGATATGATTTTTATGAGTGCATTTTAGTTTATAAGATTATAAGAAATTGGACTTGTGATAAGTCTATTTCCAATAGTTATAGAGTATGGAGTATTGATTATAAGAATGTGAATGACATGAAATGTATACTTGATTATATGAACTGATATGTGCTTATATGTGCTATATGATATATGTGATGCATGTGAAGCATATGAGAATAAGGGATGACATGATTTTTATGATATATGAATTTGTGAGTAAATGCATATGTGAATATAATTTGTATGCATTATATGTCATGTGAACATAAGGGAATAAAGCATGTTATATGATATGAGGTTAGGTGATGAAACATAGATGAAATATATATATGATGATACATAGATGAAATATATATGATGATATAAGAATAAGATATGAATCAAATGATATATATGTTTATGTGAATCCATGCAAAGTGATACGAGCTATGTGACATATGAATATGAATTCATATGAAAAGTGACATGAAAGTAAACTACGTGATTATATGCACATGTGATATGTGATCATAAGAGCAATGATATGAGTAAATGAATATATGAAGCATAAGAATAATGCCCATGTTATATGATACGAGAGCTATAGGTATAGTTGGCATGCTAAGAGTAGAGGGTCTATGCGGTCCTTCGGGACAAATTCTACGTGGTCCTTCGGGACGTATATGTATTCTTTAGAGCATGTATGAGGTCTTTTGAGACACTTATTTGATCCTTGATATATGTATATGATTCTTAAGAAATTTATATGCGGTCCTTATGGACAATCTTATATGGCCCTACGGTGCAATTCTATGTGGCACTTCGGTGCATTTCTACGCGGTCCTTCGGGATAATTTCTATGTGGCACTTCGGTGCAATTTATACGAGCTGTGGTGACAACATTTGTGCACAACCTCAATGTACTCACATACCTTCAGTTCTCACCAGTGTACCATGGGCTAATAAAGAGACTAACAAATACAATATATAAGATGCATATGCTTGTGGTGATATGAAAGGTATTGCATGGATTTATAGGATGCTATGTGTGTTTCTTTGTGAAATATATGTGTTCTATGATATGTATAGAAATGTTCAACACATGCTTATATGATCACAAGGAATTAGTAACAATAATATGAGTATTGAAAGGCATGTTAATGATATATATTTTTATATGATATGATAGTATTTGCATATGTATACCTTTTGTTTATATGAAATGATATATGGTTATAGTTTATGTTTAATATGCCTCACTATGTCAACAACTTAGCGTGTGATTGTTTCACGCGTAGGTTTCGAGAAAAGGAAGATTGGTAAAAGTTATGCAAGACAGGTCAGTTTCTCCTTTCCAAAGATCAGATCAGAAAATAAATGTATAGTATGTATTTTGTAACAACGATAGTGGTTGACATGTAAATAAAGGTTTAAATCCGATATGTTTTAATCGGTTTTGTAAAATCATATGATTAAATTTTATAATGTTTTAAATGTATATATATATATATATATGTAAATGGTAAATGTATAGAGATGAACGTTTTAAATTTTATGAATTTATACGTATTTTACGAAAGTTACTGTAACAGTACTGTAGCAGGGTATCGATTCTCTGTAGCAGGGGAATCGGTTCCCCTCTTTGAATTTGGAAAATTTTAACATTCGGGTACTGTAGCAGGTACTGTTCATACGATGATGTTCATACGTATTTTACTGTTCATAAATACATTTTTGATTGGAAATTTTATACGAAACACAATTTAATAGAATATTGTGGTATTTTCCTAAAATGAGTTCAAATGTTTTTGATATTTTGTAAGAATGTTTTTTTTAAATGTTAATGTGACATCTCATATTCGTATTTGGGTCGAGTATGGGTTGGGGTGTTACATTTAATGATATCAGAGCTACGGTTTAGCCGATTCTAGGCTAAAAACGAAGTCAAAAGTGTTTTAAAAAGTATACATGCCAACACAAAGTGAAAAATTTTCTGATATGATAGTGTAAGGAGTGTACTATCTTGCTAATAGAATTAAAATGCTATGTTATATTATATGTATGATAATGAGAGCTTCTAAAGTGAAGCACAAGGCAATAGACTGAAGGTAATAGCATTCACCTGCCCTGGCCAGGCAGGGAGAAGAGCGAAAAACCTCAGGGAGTGCATGTACAAGATTAGAGAATGTTTCATGATGTTGAATGATATTATGATGTGTTTTTAATTTTATACTTCTATGTTTCATAGAAGGAATGTATTGAAAAGAGTTGAGAACACCCGAGTTCAAGGGTGAATTTGAGAAATGTTCTATTGTTATAGACATTTGATTAAATGATAGGAAGATAATGTGAGAAAGTTTTCATTTCTCCAAAGTGGAGAAGTTAAATTGAATAGTTTCGTTACTACGTGGGCAAGTTAGATTATGGTGGACAAATGTCACCATAAGAATGTTGAAAAAATCAAGTGACATGGTTATTATTTGTAGAGGAATTCAAGAATAAGTACATGGATGACCAGTTCATAAGACAAATAAAGCTCGAATATATGAGCTTGAAGCAAGGGAATTATACATCCATGGGTACGAAAGTAAGTTTGATAAGTTAAGTAGAATTATTATTGAGTTGATTCTGATTAAGAGGGATACATGTGATTGATTGTTTAAGGCTTGTGCCTTAAATTAAAAGAGTTTTACTGGTTTTGAAATTGTTCTCATTTCAAGAAATGGTTAATCGTGTTAAAGCTCTAGAGAGAGCTAAGAATAAAAGGATTGGAAAAAATAATCTCAGATGATTAAGAGAATTAGTGTTTCATAGAATTAAGCACCATCAAAGAAAGATAGAGATTCTGGTTTTCAACTTTAAACGAAACATGAATTAGTTGTATTCTCCGTCAGAGAATCAAATCATATGAGAGTTCAACAGACTCCAGCAGTAGGTTTGATCTTGAAAGATTAAAAAAAGAGTTAATTGAGGATAATTCAGGGTTAAAGACAACCCTTGTGAATTAGGTAAAAAGCTCTGTCAAAAGTTATGGAAATCGACGCAGAAAAAGTATTTTAAATGGATTAGATGAGTATTGAAATCTGGTGATTTTTGAAACAAGTGGAGAAAACATAGTATAAGATGAAAAGAATAAGGTTTTGTGCAAGTAAAGTTGACTATCAAAGTCATGAAAATGTGATAAGGAGTGATAGTTAAGGATAAATATATGTGATATAAAAGAGCATGAGAGTATAAAGATAGGATATGGATTAGTTATGTATAAGACAAAGGTAAAGGAAATGGTTGAATTAGAACCAAATGAATTGTATTATGGACGAATGAGAATGAAGGTTTGATAAGTGATGGAAATAACGAATGAATTATTTTGATTGAAAAGAATATATATATATGGATAGTTTGATGAAGGTTTATATTTCGATTGAAAGAAATAAGTTGAATAATAAAGTAGTGTGATAGAGAATGTATTAAAGATAAATGATTTGTATGTTTGACGGAAATAAAGATTGATAGAAAAGTTAAAAGGCATAAAGAAGGAAAAGTATAAATGATATGAAAGGAATGTAAAAGCATAAGAAAAAAAGTAATGAAAGAATTAAAGTAATGAAGTGAAGTTTATGATAGCACGAAAGATTTATTGAAGAAGTGATATATAAAAAGGAATAGTAGACGTGTAAATAGTATTGTGTATAAGCAAGAGTGGGGATATGATGAGGTATTTGCTTTATAAATGGAAAAAGTTAGCAATGGCTAACAAAATTATGTGATGGAAATGTATTGGAAGTATAAGAGATTGTTAAGTTATGATAACCAAATATGCAGTGGATTCGAATACAATGTATATTTTTAATTATGTAATATGATGTAGTGAAATAAATAAGGATTTGAATGTTAAAGAGAATATAAAGAGTAATAGAAAAGTTTGAGAATGAGTATGTCGGTGAACAATTTATAAGATAAAGGAAGTTATAACGTTTGATTTTGAAATGGAGGAATAATATTATGTGTGAATAAGAGTCCGAGTTTGAAAAGTTGAATAAGATATCGTTGAGGGAAATTTTGATGGAAAATAATTTATATGATCAAGTTGATAAGGGTTGTACCCTAGATTAAAAAGTTGAGGATTGTGTTCAGAAATTTAATGTACAACCGAATAATATTAGAGGATCTCCACTATCCTAAAGTGGAAAAGTTAGATGGAATAATGTAGTCGCTATACGGTTGAACTAAAATATGGTAAACAAATGTTATAATGGGAATAATGGAAGATTCATTGATATGAATATTGTTTCAGGAAAAGTTTAAGAAATAAGTACGTCGGTGATTATTTTATAAGATGGAAGACGTTGAAATGTTGAGAGTGAACAAAGAAATTTCATGGTGCACGGGAATAAATGTGGATTTGAAAAGTTAAGTAAACTATGGTTGAGATAATTCTGATTGAAAAAAAATATACCAAATAAATATATGATTAATTGATTAGGGCTTGTGCCCTAGAATGAACAGTTGTTATTAACTAGCTGTAAGAGTAAAGGTGATAGAGTTATAAGATTGGAAGAAAGATAAAGTGAGTTAATCAAGTATGATATGGATCTGAATATGGTTATGTATTTGGATCATATAAATGATGAAGGCAAAGAGAGATTATTTACAAGTTTTAAAGGGAGTTTTGAAAAGAAAAATACAGGTATAAGAATGGTGAAGAAAAAATTCTATATAAGTAAAGCTGATTATCAAAGTTATAAAATGTGTAAATATCAGTGATTAGAGATTAACATAAGTGATAGGAAAAGAGTATGTAACATGATAAAAGATATGATCTGAGTATAAGGAGATTTTGACTTTGAAGGAATAAAGGAATAATGAAATAAAGAAAGGAAAGGATAAATTATAAAGGATCAAATGTGATAAAGGTTCTATGAAAGTTTAGAGGATAAGTTAGGTATAGAAACACGAGAAACGTGTAAGGTAATGTGAATGATTGTTTGATTCCGTAAGGTATATGTTTAATTATGTTTGAGGAAGATTTAAAGTTAATATTTTTTGTTATAAAAAGGTGATTATTACTTGAACAAATACATGAGATTATATGAAAAGATTTTGTGTATTGTAATATAGACAAGAATTTAGGAATGAGTAAAGATTTGGTTTAAGGTGTAAAGTAATTAAAGAATGATGAAGAAAATCAATCGATTTATAATATTGAGTGGTAAGGATTGGATGTTATTGTTTACGTGATGAGTGATATTTTTGGAATTTTCAAAAGATCAAAGGAAAATGCAGAATCAAAGGAGAGAAAAGATAGAAATGGATGAGGTTACTGGTTACTGTTTATATGATGAGCAATAGTAGATGAAAAAAAAATTAGTTGAAGAACAAACAGGAATGAAGATTAAATAAAGAAAACAACATGAGAGAAAAAAGATATTTCTTATCAAAGTGTGCAATGAAAATTCAAGGATGAATTTTCTTAAAAGGGGGAGATTTGTAACATCCCAACTACGGTTAGTGACCAAATCGTAAATTTTTAGAATTTTGGTGATTAAAGTAAATAGTTTAATAATTCAATGATTTATTTGGGGATATTTCCTGAAAGTTAATAGTAATTATCCAAGAATTAAAGGGCAAAATGGTCATTTGTCATGAAAGATATTTTTATCCCTTTAATAAGAGATAAATAAACGTGTGAAGATGAAAACATTTCATCTCTTCCTCCTTTCTTCTTCTCCAACCATGGAAGACTATGCAAAGGTGAGTTTCTATTTTTGTTGATTATTTAATTGAAAAAGGTTGGGTTTTGATCACTAGATGATAATTAAGCTTAAGAAAGCTTAATTTGTTCTAAAACAATAAGATGAAAGGTATAGGAGAGATTAAAGATTTTGAGTTCTTGAATGAAATCTTGGAATATAATTGATAAGTTGAATTTTAAGTTGAATTTGACTTGTGATCTATGAAATAGAGTTAGAAGTGTTAGAATTAAGTTGGATAACATGAAAAATTTGGTATGATTATTGATTTCTATATGGAGAATAAATTTTGAGGTTTAAGATGAAATAAATAGATATAAATGTAGTTTAAGTATGTATATTTGAGTAAGAATAGAAAAGTGAATGAAACATGAAGAATTTAAGTTGTTATAGGAATTTTCGGTATGAACAGTGATTTTCTGGTTTAAACGAAATTTCAGATTGTGCAGGGG
>NW_024061936.1:0-59754 GCF_006381635.1 Hibiscus syriacus | reverse complement strand
TGAAGACAGACAAGTAATCTGCAACAAGCAAGCGTTGACAACGATGAAGAGAGATCACAGAATGTGGCCAAAGCAGCAGTCAAACCATGGTAGATCAAAGTCAAGAAAGCAAGAAGATTTAGTGCTACAACTATGGAAAGAATGATCACTTGAAAAGGATTGTTGGAGTCTAAATAAAAACTCCACTCCACAAGGCAATACCGCAAACACTTCAGATGATGGAGATGCTCTATGCTGTAAATCGTCAACCACCGTGGAAGGTAGAAAAAGATTTACAGATATATGGCTCATTGATTCGGGAGCAACATATCACATAACCTCAATAAGAATGATTCCCTCATTATGAACCTGTCTCAGGATCTGTGTATAGTTATAATGATCATAGCTTAGAGATTGTTGGCGTAAGAACCATCAAATTGAAGATGTATGATGAAACATTAAAGTTGTTCGAGATGTGCGGTATGTGAAAGGCCTGAAGAAAATTTTATTATCATATGGATTGTTGGATAATAATGCAAGCAAGATTTAAACACGAAAATGAATCATGAAGGTGTTCCGTAGAGCGCTTGTGGTGATTAAAGGCGAAAAGATAGCAGCAAACTTGTACATACTGAAGAGAGACTTTGCTAGAAGCAGAAGCCTCGGTTGCCTCATGTAGTTCAGATTCTGCAATGCTATGGCATCAGAAACTTGGACACAGTCAGAACAAGGAATGAAAGTCCTTGTGGAGCAAAAACTACTTCCAGGCTTAACAAAGTTATCACTTACTTTGTGTGAGCATTGTATACAAGTAAGCAACACCAGTTGAAATTCATATGTCAAATTCTAGAGGCAAAAGTGTTCTAGAATTTGTTCATTCTGACGTATGGCAAGCACCAGTTACATCACTAGGTGGAGCAAAATAATTTGTCTCATTTATTGATGACTACTCCAGGAGATGTTGGGTGTACCATATTAAGAAAAGTCAGATGTGTTTTCAACTTTCAAAAACTTCAAAGCGCGGATGGAACTTGATTCTGGAAATAAGACCAAGTGTTTCAGAACAGATAATGGAGGAGAATACACAAGTGAAGAATTTGATGACTTTTGTAAGAAAGAATGCGTCAAAAGACAGTTCACAGTGACGAACACTCCTCAACAAATAGAGTGGTAGAGCGGATTACAAAACCTTGTTAAAAGAACAAGAGCAATGTTAAGGGCTACAGGCCTAGAAAAATCATTTGGGTAGAATCAGTCAATATCGCCTGTTATTTGGTGAATCGAGCTCCATCAACTGCAATAAAGCTAAAGACACCATGGAGATGTGGATTGGTAAACCAGCTGATTATTCAAACCTCCATGTATTTGGAAGTATTGTGTACGTGATGTACAACTCCCAAGAAATTTCAAAGTTGGATCCAAAATCCAGGAAATGCAAATTCTTGGGGTATGCTAATGGAGTATAGGGTATCCCTTGTGGGATCCCACTTCCCGCAAAGTGGTCATCAGCAAGGATGTTATCTTTGTAGAAGATAAACTACAAAGAAAAGAAGATGATGATAGTGCTGAAAAGTCAGAGACTACACTGATACATGTGGAAAATGAGTTTGAACAAGGAGATTCTTCTAAAGCAGAACCAACACATGATGAACAAGAACTAGAGAATTCTGAAGCTCCAACAACTCGTCAATCAGATCGTGTGAGAATACGTCCTAATTGACACTCAGATTATATTATAGAAGGAAATATTGCATAATGCCTTTTAACATATGACGGTGAGCCATCAACATACCAGGAGGCAATAAACAGCTCAGATGCTTCACTGTGGATGATGGCAATGCAAGGAAATTGAAGCCCTTCATAAAAATAATACATGAGACCTTGTGTCACTACCACAAGGAAGAAAGGCAATTGATAACAAATGGGTCTTCAAAATCAAGCAAAATTGTAACGATCAAGTGGAGAGGTATCGTGCAAGACTGGTGGTCAAAGGATATGCTCAAAAGAAGGTATTGATTTCAATGAAATCTTTTCTCCTGTGGTTCGACTAACAACAGTTCGAGTAGTCTTGGTAATGAGTGCTATATTGAACTTACATCTAGAGCAGCTAGATGTTAAAACAACTTTTCTTCATGGAAATCTTGAAGAAAAAATTTATATGCTCCAGCCTGAAAGTTTGAAGAACACGAAAAAAGAACTTGGTTTGCAGGTTGAACAAATCTCTGTACGGTCTAAAGCAGGCACTGAGGTATTGGTATAAGAGATTTGATTCCTTCATTATGTGACTTGGATACAACAGACTTAATGCAGACCCTTGTGCTTATTTCAAGAGGTCTGGTGATAACGATTTTGTTATATTGCTATTGTATGTGGATGACATGTTGGTTGCATGACCCAACAAATATCATATTGAAGAATTGAAGGCACAACTGGCTAGGGAATTTGAAATGAAGGACTTGAGATCAACAAACAAGATTCTAGGGATGCAAATTCACCGAGACAGAAGTAATAGGAAGATTTGGCTTTCACAAAAGAATTACTTAAAGAAGATCTTGTCACAATTCAACATGCAAGATTGTAAGCCAATTTCTACCATCTTCCTATTAACTTCAAATTATCCTCCAGTATGAATCCTAGCAGTGAAGAAGAGAGGATGAAGATGTCTCGAGTACTGTATGCATCAGCAGTGGGAAGTTTAATGTTCGCTATGATATGCACAAGACCAGACATTGCACAAGCAGTGGGAGTGGTTAGTCGGTACATGGAGAATCCAGGCAAAGAGCATTGGAATATAATGAAGAGGATCCTGAGATATATCAAAGGGACCTCAAATGTTGCATTATGTTACGGAGGATCAAATTTACTTATAAATGGGTATGTTGATTCTGACTATGCAGGGGATTTGGATAAAAACAAATTTACTACAGGATATGTGTTCAAAATTGTTAGTGGAGCTGTAAGCTGGGTTTCAAAATTACAGTCAATTGTGGATACATCCACAAAAGAGGCAGAATATGTAGCAGCTACACAAGCCAGTAAAGAAGCAATTTGGTTGAAGATGCTATTGGAGGAGTTTGGGCACAATCAAGAGTATGTCTCTCTGTTTTGTGACAGTCAAAGCACCTTGCATCTAGCAAGGAATCTAACATTTCATTCAAGAACAAAACACATACGAGTTCAGTACCACTTCATTCGTGAAAAGATGGAACAAGGGACAGTAGATATGCGAAAAATCCATACCAAAGACAATATAACAGATTTCATGACAAAGACAATCATTGCTGATAAATTTATCTGGTGTCGTTCCTCTTGTGGTCTGTCAGAAACGTAAGCAACATGAAGGTACAAGGTAGAAAGAATAATGTAAAGATATGATTATTCCAATCAAATCTTCAAGTGAGAGATTGTTGAAAAGTCAATGTAAGTTGGCCATTTGGCTAAACTTGCAACATTGTTTTCGGTGGAAACATTTCGGTGGCACCGAAAATATAGCTAAAAATGTTGATTTTTTGGACAATGGTAAAATCACAATTTAGTCATTGTACTTTAGGGTATTTATAATATTAGTCCTTAAGCTTCAACTATAAATACCCTAGCTCATTTAGCTTCAAAACCATCCCAAATCGTTATAGCTTTCTCCCAATACTAGAGAGAGTTTAGAGAGTTTCTTGAGAGTTGTTTTCTCCTTTTTATCAAGAGAGAATTATCATTGTTTTCTCCTTGGTAGATCGAGAGAAGTTATAATTCCTATTTTCTCATAGTGAAATTCTTCTACCGTTGCCCGTGAATTTTACCCTATATTTATTTAAGGGTTTTCCACGTAAATTTCGTGTCTCTTTTAACTTCATTTTTATTTTCTCAAATTATCAGTTGTGATTTTACTCTATCTGATAACCGTCTTCCGCAACAGCTGTCACAATTTTCACCACCGAAGATTGGGGAGGAGACGCCGTTGAAGCATCACCGCCACCGCCACATAAACTCCCACCACCTCCTTCCCCCACTACTTGCAGGAGCCATTACTGTAACTATAATCCTTTTAACCCTATTAACCATCTTCATCTACCAGAAGCTTTCTCGCAACCGTACTGCTCCATCCGACTCTCCAAGCCACCGTCAATGCCACCGTTTTCGTAATCCTTATCCGTCGAGCCACCTCCTCGTTCTCCACTTCCAGCTGCTTAGGACATGGCGGGTTCGGCTCTATTTACAAAGGAAGTCTTCATTCTTTGCCTCAACAATTCGCAATCAAAGTCATGAACTCAGCGGATTCATTGCAAGGAGAGTGCGAGTTCCACAACGAACTCTCTCTCTCTCTCACGTGCATTGGTTTCTCCCCATATTGTTCCTCTCATTGGTTTCTCTTAAGATTTGAGAAAGAGGAGGTTAGTTTTGGTTTACGAATTAATGGAAAATGGCAGCGTCCAAGACGCGCTATTGGATAAAAAATGTGAATAACTAATAAGCTGGAGTAGAAGATTTCGTGTTTTATGTGATGTAGCTAAAGGGCTTGAATATCTTCACCATTTTTGTAATCCGCCGATCATTCATGGTAATATTAAGCATGGTTTTCAGAACCGGACCGATTGGCGAACCAGCCATGCTACCGATTCACTGGTCTAACCGGTCGAACCGGTCCGACCGGTCGGAAGAACCGAACGACGTCATAATTATTTAAAAAATTAAATAAAAATAACAAAAATATTTAATAAAAAATATAATCTTTTATATCACAAGTCATATTCAAAGCAAGTCATAACATATACAATTTAAAAACCATAAAATCAAGTGAAACAAAATTATTCAAATTAACTACAACATAATATTTAAGGCAAAACTTATTAAATAATAAATATAATTATATAGCTATAATTAAAAAATAAATTTGGGGCTAAAAAATCATAACAAAATGATATTGTTTGGTTTAATTTTTTAAAAAACAATCTCACATGGCTATGAAACATAAAAGAGCACCCCAAAAGTCTAAAGAGTAAAAATATGAGAACAAAACAATCTCACATGACTAAGAAACATATAAGAGCATCCCAACTAACTTCTATAAATAATAGAGGTAATTTGGCATTCAAAATCATGGAGCATTTTGATAAGCATTGAGTGAACTATTCTTTTACTTCAATCAAGCTTGAATTTTATGTTTAAATCGAGCTTCTAAATTTTTTTAAGTTCAAGCCTTTTCGAGTTCGAGTTGAACTTGATAATTTTTAGCTCGTGAGTTTGAGTCGAGTTGAGCTTACTTTTAAAGTTTTCAAGTTCGAGTCGAGCTCAGCAATACTCGAGTTCGACTTGGCTCGTTTAACAAACGACGTCATTTGGTTTAATTTAAAAAAACAAAATTGGTGATTTTTTCGGTTTTCAACTGGTCCGGTTCGAACGGTTCAACGGTTCCGGCCGTTTCACTAGTAGTGGTTCAACCGGTGTAGATTGAACTGGCTGGTCCGGTCCGGTTTTCAAAACACTGATATTAAGCCAAGCAATATCCTCATAGATGGAGAATTCAAGGCCAAGATTGGTGATTTCGGGCTTGCTAGATTGAAAACTGAGGTGCTGATTGAAGAGCTTGAAGAAGGTGAAATTTTGAAGAAAAAGATGATAACAGATCGATTTTAGAAGAAACATAGAGTGTTTTGACTGGGTTCGAAGAAGGGCGAGTTCAACGGTCGCTGATAGATCACCAGAGGCGTCGCCGGGATTGTTCATAAATTTTTTAAATATTACACTACAATCATTATGATTTTAATTTATTTTTATTATCATCATTATTGTTAGTTTAGGTGACATGTTGAACATTTCTTTCTCAGTAACAATCCTAAGGTTTCAAATTAACAACTATCACAAAGATGAAGTTTTCGATGAATGAATCTGTCATTAATCAATCTTAGCGATGAGAATATTTCATTTAGCCAGAAGATTAATATAGTTCGATTTTAAGTTGATATAACATTTGATAGTGGCAGATAAAAAGGTTTTAATTTTTAATTTCATTAAGATTTGAGAAGATTAAAAGGTTTTTGACCGTGTAAATCACAAAAAAAATGAGTAATTCGATGATCTTTCCAATCGAAAACCACCAAACGGTTATAGAAATAATAATGAAAAAAAAACAATAGCAATTATCAAATTTTTAACTATTTTTAATGTGTCAAATCAATTATTGATAATATTTTAACTATTCAATAGTTACAATAATATTTTTAAACAATAATTACTTCAATTAAAAAAATCGATTTCAATAACAAAATTTAAAAGAAACAAAAAATGAGTGTACTCCAAACTTAGCTAAGGAAAACCAAAGGTATTGTAATTGTACTCTAAACTTGGTAGCTAAGGAATCGGATGCGAATGATTCGTGGTTGGTGACAAATACGCGCCCAACCCAAAGTCCGAATTCCAAATCGGCAGTTGAGTTGGAGAGTTTTAGTCAAACACTCAAAAGCCAATACCCGAAACGAATATAGTTACATAATACCACAATCCGACATCCTTCGATCTAAAAGATCCAACGGTTATCGGACGTCAATCGAACTGTATGTTCCCCTGATTTAAGATTTGAGATACGATTATTTTAAAATCTCACAAAGTTTTACCTTTTAGCCGAATCATCAGGTAACCTGATAGGTTCTCACGTCTCCCTTTGCCAATCGATTCCCCTCTGAAGTGCTAGAGAAACTAGCTGCGATGGCCGGCGGTGGTGGCGACGCGCCACTGGCATCCTCCTCCAACGGTGGCGAATTCCTTCTTTCTTTACTCCAAAACCCCAAATCAAATCAACAGCAGCAACAATCTCCATTACTGTCTAGTGTTACTGCCATGCTCATACCGCAACCGCGACAGCAGCAGCAGCCGTTGCCCTTAGATCCGGCCGTTGCAGCAGTTGGGCGTGCACTCCCATTGCCGCCATCTTGGCCGCAAACAAACCCTCTGCCTCTCGCACCTAATTTTCTAGGGTTTCCCCAAAACCCTTGGTCTTCATCGGGAAACCAATTCGTCGGTAACCAAGGAGCTTTGAACGATGACTTGAGAAGGCTAGGTTTTCCAGGTATCAATAATAACAAAAGTCAAGCGATCCAGAACCCGATCCGGCAGCAAAAGCATCAGGAACAAAAGCTACTCTTTGGTTCTTTTCCTAGTGATATTCAAATCCTGAAGAAGCCTGAGAGTTTACTCAATGGGAATTTGCATGAAAAATCGAAGATGGATCTATCGGAACAGCAACCAGTGTCGAAGCTTAATTCCAATCCGAATTTGACTCCATACACCTTTCAACATCAAAATTCTGGTGAAAGAGGAAAGCAACAGCAGAATGTTGGGAATTACAAGCCTCCCTCATCAGGGGAAACTTTAAGAGCGCCTGCAGGGTTTTCAGGGAAGCCTAGAGGAGGAGGGAGCTGGGATTTAAGAAGGAAAAAGCATGTTGAGCACAATGTAGATGAATTAAAAGCTGAATACAGTCTTTTGATTAGTGAGAATGAGATGGGACTTCGTGGACAACTTGATTACCCTGGGCCGCTGGCAGGGAGTAATCTGCGGTCTGTTTCAGCTACCGATATTGAAGACTCTCTTTTGGAATCGCGTAGGGTTGGTTATAGGGATGGGTTTTCAAAGCGTGATAAGTTTAAGAGTGAAGATGGTGGCCAAGTGGACGAAATTGGGGAAAATCTTGTTGAGTCTTTATTGATTGGGGAAGAATCTGATAATAAGAATGATAAGAAGCATCATCGTTATGAGAAGGTAAACTCCCCCTCTAATGTTACTTCTTGAAGTCATCACAATGATTTCTGAAGCATTGAGAGATCAGAGACTTAAAGATTAATGTGTAGTCGTGTAGGCCTGGATTTTAGATTTAGATTCAACAGGCACACTTAATTTTGGTATTATATGCTTAATAGATCACTTGTTTAGTTTGTAATATTAGCTTCCAATGCTTTGCATTTTAAATTCAAATGGTGTCCAAATGGATTCTTGTTTAAATTTGGTATTGACTTGTGATTTTCATATCAGGAATCCAGAATAGATAATAGAGGCCAAAGGTTACTTAGCCAGAGAGTTAGAATGGTGAAAAGGCAGATGGCGTGTCGTGGTGACATTCACCGGCTAAATGCACCTTTGCTTTCTATTTATGAGTCACTTATACCGCCTGAGGAGGAAAGAACTAAGCAGAAACAATTATTGGCATTACTTGAGAAACTAGTTTGCAAAGAATGGCCAAAAGCACAGTTATTTCTTTATGGATCATGTGCCAACTCTTTTGGGGTTTCGAAAAGTGATATTGATGTTTGCCTTGCATTTAATGACGACATTAACGACAAATCTGAAATCTTGTTAAAGTTGGCAGATATTTTGCAGTCAGATAATCTTCAGAATGTGCAGGTTGGTTATATTGTGAATGCCTTTAAAATTTAATGCAATCAACTATAAGTGCAATCTTACCTTGTGTTTTTCCTTTTTAAATTGGTATTAATATAGTTGCCGAGATTTTCAGTATGCTCTATTATTGATCATAATTTGCCAATTTTGCTTTCTTTAACTGATTAGTTTTCTTATTTATTTATTAACAACCGCTACATGTAGCCTTTTCTTTTAAAATAAACTTGGTTATTTTAATACTTTTCTGTTTTTCTAGGTGAATGATAATATAAGTTGAGAATATTGATCTGGATTTGAATCAGTACATGCGCCTAAGAAATACTTAATTTACACCCTTTAAGATTCATTATCTGATTTATATTAGTTTGTGAAGATAGGTTCAGAATTCTATGTTATCTTTGTATTGCATTTTCATTAAACTTCCTTTTGTTGTCCTTTCCTGCTACTATACTTCCGTGAAGTGTATTCACAACTTTTTTTTTGGGATAAATGCTGAATATTCATTATCCAAAGAAACAGGTCTGCTACAGTACAACAATATAAGAATCAAGCAAATGAACTAATGAACCTCAATCTATACAATAATTGAACTATCCCCCAGTCAATACAAAGTGAGAATTTGTCACTACTCATGTTAATGTTTTTACCCAAAAACCTTGTGTTTGTACAGTATTTCAGTATTTCTAATAATATCATCTTCACTTCTTTTTACCTTTTGAAACATTCTAACATTTATTTCTTTCCAAATCAAATAAGTATGAGCATTCCAAGCAATTTTCAATATAATATGAGAAGATTTTCCTTTGAGTCTACACATGCCCACTCTAACTCATACTGCCATGCCATTACCTCTCTGTTAAGATTTCACATCCTAAGTACCTCCTTCCACTCTTCTGTTGTATAACTGCATCCAAAGAAGAGACGGTCCCTGTTTTCATCTTCACAACAACAAAGACTACATAGGGAATCTACTTCCATGAAGTGTGTACAGAACTTTGTTCTTGAAGTGTAGACTAAAACTTACACAGCAAGTAGAGTATAACTTACCGTTTGCCTCCTGTGCAGGCATTGACTCGTGCCAGAGTACCCATAGTAAAGCTTATGGATCCGGCAACTGGAATTTCCTGTGACATATGCATAAACAATGTTTTGGCTGTAGTAAATACTAAGCTTCTACGGGATTATGCAAAGATAGATGCAAGATTACGACAATTGGCATTTGTTGTGAAACATTGGGCCAAGTCCAGAGGAGTGAATGAAACTTATCGAGGAACTTTATCCAGCTATGCGTAAGTAGTTTGCTACTATAATTCTATTCCAACAATCAGAAATGTAATTCTTGTGCAGCATAGTCCGATTGGTGCTTGTTGTTAGGCTGTTTAGCTTGCTTTGGAGTGTAAGCATAGATAAAACTACAAGCTAATGATGGTCAATGTAGTTAGGATTTGTGCATCTAGAAAAGAGTAGGGAAACATTTTTGCTTGTTCTCAAGTTTTGTCTTTAATTAGGATTTTCTTTTCAGGTATGTTTTGATGTGCATTCATTTCTTACAGCAACGTAGACCTGCCATCCTTCCATGCTTGCAGGTGTGTAGGCCTTCTTGCTTCCTATATCTGCTATTTCATATGGCTCTTTTGTGTTATTTCTATGGTGCAAAAACTTATGGAACTTAATAATTTGAATTTTGTTCTACCCTTGCTACTTTATTTTTAGTAGAATAAAAACTTATGGCTCTATTTTCTGCTTTACCATTTTCTTTTTTTTGATAGGAAATAGGCCCTGTTAAAAACCCCATTCTTAGTTATTGTGTTGAAAAAGCACAATAACCAAAGGCAAGGGAAAAGGGTGCCCATAGTTTATTACCAAACATAGGAAATACAACCAGACCGACACACACAAACAAAACCGACTTACAACAACCCTGAAACCCCAAACTCACCAAGCCACAACCTCAGCACTCACTAACCTATTCCAGATTTAGCTAAACAGTCAGCTTCCCCATTAATACATCTGCTAATATGCCTAAGAGAAACACTAAACTGCAACACTGTCTTCTGAATTTCTTTGATCAAGTCAACATAGAGAACCGGGCACAATTCCAGGCTGTTGATCCATTTTAGAGCAAGAAAAGAATCACTTTCCAAGATTAAAAAACCTTTATCCCTCCAAACTGAATCAAAAAATAACTCTAACCCTGCTTTGATCGCAAAAATCTCTGCCTGAATCGGAGGGCACGGGCCTGTTGCTCTCGAAAAGGAAGCCAGCTTCATATTATCAACATCCTTTAAGATTCCTCCTATACCACTTCTTCTCCAATCAAAAGTAACTGCCCCATCAACATTCACCTTAAAGTAACCCGTAGGGGGAGGACTCCACTTCAAATTTTGCAGCCGCACCTTGAAAGGTGAACGATGCACATCCGCTAAAGTTAAATTATTGATATAATGAAAGTGTGGCAGACAACAAGAGTTAGATAATGTAACCAATGGAAAAATCTATCAGAAATAAGTGGAGTTTTAATAAAAAAAAATTCCAATTAGTTAGGTAGTGTTGCAGTCATATGTTATCTGCTTGATTCATGTATGATTGTTGATTATGTTTCCTATGATAAACCTTATGGTTCTTAATTAGCATGTGCTTAGTTTCATGTTGGATCTATCCACAGCCTTTATTCCTTTGCATGAAACACTTAATGTGAAGCTTTGCATTTTCTTTTCTTTTTTACTTGTCAAATCTTTGACTGAATGTTGTTGGGTTAACATTTTTTTTTGCTTTTGCTTATTCTCCTTCAGGGGATGCAGAAAACCTACAATATCACAGTGGATAATATTGAGTGTGCTTACTTTGATAAAGTTGAACAACTTAGCAACTTTGGCTCTCCTAACAAGGAAACTGTTGCTCAACTGGTGTGGGGATTCTTTAACTATTGGGCATATGGTCATGATTATGCAAATTCAGTAATATCTGTTCGCACGGGCTGCATAATCAGGTGAAATACTAATTTTTCTCGACGGTTGTTGAATATGCAAGTGCAAGTAAATTGCATGAATCTAGTTTTCAGTGATAAGCATGGGTATTAGTTGCAGCTTGTTGTGAATGCCCCCCCCCCTCTTTTGCTATATGCCTTTCTATTCCGGTTCTCTTGGGTCTAGAAATTCGACATGATTTTACAATATTTGGACGGGAAGAAATATGTTTCTACTCTTAGAATGGCTTGCAATTTGTAAAAGATCGATGGCTAGTTAAAGTAAATACATTTGTTTTGCCTTAATCAAGGAATAAATAGATGAAAGGGGGGGGGGGAAGAATAGGATAAGATGATGCTTTCATTTTTGGTAGATTTAAATCTCATTTATGACATTTCTTTGTACAGTAAGCAAGATAAAGATTGGACAAGAAGAGTTGGCAATGATCGTCATTTAATCTGCATAGAGGATCCGTTTGAGATTTCTCATGACCTTGGCCGTGTGGTGGACAAGTTCAGCATCAGAGTTCTGAGAGAAGAGTTTGAACGCGCTGCTGATATCATGCAGTATGATCCAAATCCTTGTGTGAAACTCTTTGAGCCTTATGTTCATAGTTAGGAAAAGACCAAAGACCTTGGTGTGTTTAATGTCAGCCAATTTTGCGTTGGGTTTATAGTATGTCTGTATTTAGTGCTTTTGACTTTGTTCATGCCCATAAATGTAAAGAATTATCAGCTTTATCAAACTTTTTTCTTTTGTTTTAGATTTCTAGTTTCTTTATAATCAATTTACGTTACATTTATCAGGTTTATCAAACTTTATATCTCTAACAAGAAGACAGCGTGTCATTGGAAAACATTTACTAACCTTGGAAAAGAGAATAATCCTTACACTATAATCATATTATAATATTGTGGCTGTACTTTTCTCTGTAAATTATTCCAAGTATTTCAGCTGGAACAGCTATGTACGTTTTCGATTTTCTATTTACTCATGATCTGGCCTGGTCGACCCAATCATGATATTGAAGGATGGGACCTTTTCTCGAAAAACAAAATTCTGGATCCCGAGAAGAGTTGAAGATGGAGAGGAGAGTGCAGAGATTTTTGTTTTTTACTTTGCAGGGTGTTCCTGCATAGGAGAGAGGAGTCCGATATCTAGCTTCTACTTTCTAGAATTTTTTTAACTGACCGTCAAATATTATTTAATGTGGGTCTTGAACTTAAAAATTCTTAGACCAAACATCCTAAATGTTTATATATACAGAAAACTTAAAAAAATTTAAAGTCTTTTACAAAAATTGGGCCCTGGATGATTGAACAGCGCGGCCCAAAACCGGCTCTGCAAGACGGCGTATCATATAATCTCAATTATAGAATATTTTCACTCGTCAATGTATGGGATAATAATCCTTACACTATAATCATATTATAATATTGGTTCAAGAAATAATTAAAAAAATATAATGTTTTGATATTTGATTAAATGCTATCGAAATTCTATTTAATTAAAAAAATCAAATTTTATTTATAGTTTTTTTTTAAAAAAATTACTGATCCTGTAAATTGTTGTATTTCAAAACTAAACTGCTAATTTATCCAAATAAAAGTTACGGGGTTCAGAGGCTAATATGACATTTGCCGTGCTCCAAAATAAAGGTATTTTATGTAGCAAATCTTCTATGGTAGTTTTCTTCCATGAGCAAATTTTATTTGAAGCTAAAGCAACAAACTAATGCATTGCATGGTTAATACGTGAACTTCTGTCTCTATATTTATAGTTGCTGTGGCGTGGGATCACTTGTCATCGTCAATCAGTTGGATTGCAGGATTCGTCTTGTTCTCCCTTCCGGTAGTCCAATGAACAGTTCAGTCTCGACATCCGGGCTCGGACTGCTTTCATCATATGGTACATTCTCTTCCTGCTCGTTTGATCCTTTCCATGGCTTCGTTCCACACTGAACGAAAAATTGAAAAGAGAAGGGTAAGTAAGTTGTATATAAGGGATCGATGATACAATGTCAAATCAGGGACAAATTATGGGTTTGATCTCTTTACCATACTCAAGTTTAGTACACACTTCGAAACCACAATTTAACAATCAAAGGGGACCTTGAATACTAATCCAACTTCCTACTTCCTTGCCATGCATATTACTGATAGAAAAGGCTTACCTTTTCACAAAGCTTTTCATTTTCAGCAGTTAGGGCTTTCTCCTGAGTTTTGGCCAAAATAATTGAAGACTGTTGTTAGCAATTAGCAACTCAATCATTCAAGGAAACGACTCAGAATATTGTTCAAACCCAAAGGCTCACCTTTTCTTTCAATTGTTCAATCTGTTGTATGAAAACTTGTGTCTGAAAAGTAGACAATCAGAGTTAATATGTGTTTATTTTCAGTGTATAGAATGTTGAAAAACATATTAATAATCTTCACCAACGTTACTTGGACTCGAGTGTTATATCTTTAGATTTATGTGTACGATACAAGTGTCGAACATGAATACTTTAAAAAATCTGAGTAACATAGCTTTTCATAATCAACCTTTTTCGCTCTGATGATGCTCACGCTCTTTTCTAACTGCTGCTCTATCTGTTGTAGTTCTTGAAGGGTGCATGAACCCAAACCCTCTCCAAGTAGTTTCCTGAGGCATTGCAGAATCAAATTTCAAAATCCTTGTCCACTGTTTCAATGCCATTCCAAATTACTAACAACCAAATGAAATCTTAAACTAGTCCCAATACCTTCTTGAAATTTCAAGATCCTCTATCTTCTTCACTAAGGTTGCTGCTTCACTCTCCATCTGCTGCCATTTCAGTCAACATGCATAGTAAAAAAAAAAACCATGAAACGCATAATACTTGGTATTCATCAGATCATGTCATTTCAGTAGAAACAAAGTTAAAGCGAATCGATTTTCAAAGATGTGCTATAATCTAATTCAATGATGGTGCATGAAATTAAACATCGTAAACACAAAGTGCAGGCAAAAAAGGGTTAGGGCATTCACATTGGTTTCCTAGAGGGTACGTTTTTTCATAGTTCGTAATTAAGGAAAAAACACCTTTATAAGACATGAAACATACAAACAAAAGACATCCTAACCTGCAGGTTTGGGTCAGTCGGCTTGGTTCGATTATTATCCCTTGCATGCCGCATGTAACGTTCTACAGTGGCCTGCATGCTAAACAATGATATCCAATAGCAATACAATCAATGAATGGAAGCTTACACTACAGATATATGTTTATAAAGCATGACCTAAACATTACATTATATTGGCCATCTTTGTCAGAAGGATTTATCTTCTTTTTTCTTTAATAAATCATACCCCCAAAATTTGAATCAAAACAGCAATGAATGTAAGAGACAAAGTT
Source organism: Hibiscus syriacus (assembly GCF_006381635.1). NCBI lineage: Eukaryota > Viridiplantae > Streptophyta > Magnoliopsida > Malvales > Malvaceae > Hibiscus > Hibiscus syriacus. The sequence continues at coordinate 45,048 of NW_024061936.1, read as the reverse complement.
CAACTGTATATAGTTTGGGATGATTGACTGTTGTGTTTTTAATTCTTACTACTATAAATAAAGAAAATAGCAAGAGTAAAATAATACAATGGTACAAGCATATCAAGATATATAACATTATAAATTATTAAAATACCAAATTTTATATAAATATATTACCTTAAAAGCAATAAACAAGAAGGTACTGCGTGAACGTGATGGTGGTTCATATGGTGGACCATTTCCATCTACTACGCTACCAACCATTTATCTGTTTGTGTTTAACATTTGTCTTTAATATATGCAGTAAAATCTGGTATATACGTATTCGATAATAGGATTATAACATCTCAATTTTAATGTTCAATTAAAATAATGATCGGAAGTATTTTTCTTCGATCTTTCGCTGTTTTTATGTTTGTGTATACTCAATAAAACACATGAATTATCCCAAGAGTTGGTGTGTTAGGGTGGGGATGCGACTCCAATGTCATGAATAATCAAGAATCTCTCTAAGATTTCCCAAGAGTTGATGTGTTAGGGTGGGGATGTGACTCCAATGTCATGAATAATCAAGAATCTCTCTAAGATTTCCCAAGGGTTAATATCAGTACATTCACGAAAGGGATTGTACAATACCCTTGATAAAATAATATCAGAAAGTGTACTTTTAAAACCATTATTTTGCAAACCAGTTTTCAAGGATACCGTATAGAAGGAAATAATAGTTTTCTTTTGGGACAAGGTACATGTTACTTAGGTTTCTGCTTTTTCTTAGCCATACTAAGACTGCATAGTTGTACTCACTGAGATACCCAAAGATTTGCTTTTAGATTATAGTATTAGGTCCTTGGAAACCCCATATGAAAACAATGTGGACACAACCTATATCTATTGTATATTCGTCCGAAACATTGAAGGACACTTTAAACAATTTCAAGACAAAAACAAATCAGCTTTACACTAAGATCTTATAGCTTACTAATTGTAGTATGTGTTTAACTGTGCGTACACAAGAGAGTTTATGCTATAATCAAAGAACCCTAGGTTGCAAATACTATATACAAAATATAACCAAAAAGAATGTGAAATTGATAGTAATTAGTTGAAAGTGGCATATGATGACATATGTGAAGATACCTAGAGCTTGTAAATTCAAAGAGTTTGCCCCTGGGAGAGAAAATGATGAGGGCAACTTCAGCATCACAAAGAACTGATAGTTCAAAAGCCTTCTTTAGCAGCCCATTTCGTCGCTTTGAGAATGTGACTTGTCTGCTTGTGGCGTTCTCTATGCGCCTCATTTGAGTCTTTCCCCTCACCATGATCTCCGTAGTACCTTCAATCACAAAAAGATGGAGCTTTCATGTTACAAAGCAGAAACCAAGCACTAACAAAACATGGAATATAACAAACAGACAGTTCCCTAGGAAGCAAATTAAGATTGTAAATGAGCAAGACTTTAAGGTAAAGATGAATCGAAGCAGAGCAAAACCCAGAAACCCTTTTGTTTGTTTGTTTTTTGTTTTGATTTCAGTGATGTGAAGGAGTCAAGAAAACTGAGAAATAATAGGGATCTGTAAGAGAAAACTAAAGGGTAGTGTATTTAGATTGTTTCAATAAAAACAAGACACCAAACAAGATTGAAGAACAAAGTGTCTTACCAAATTGCCAAGCAAAGAACTTGCAGCTTAAAGAAATGGAGGAAACACAGGAGATTTAGACACCTGGGAACAAGTTTTGTAGGGAATCAAATAAACATTTAAATTAGTATGTATTTGTTGTGATATGGTCCCTTCAAAACAAAGGTTCAAACTTCAAAGAAGAACTAGACATGGAAAAGAGATCATCAAACCTAGTCTCACTTACCCCCTAAACACAACCCAGAAAGGAAGAAAATCTGAAGAAGAATAGAATAGCCAGAACACCCAAGATTGGAAGTTCTTATTGTCATTGATTTGCTTGGGCTGTCCCTTTATTATTACTCACCCACTAAAGGTCAAAAAAATAAAAACAAAAAATCTATAAACCCCACAAACATCATCCTTTCCTTCTCTATCCATCCTTTCTCGTTGTTGCTTCAATCCCCCACCCACCAAAGTAAAGGAACATCAAAATTCTCCATATTCAACCCAGGTGTAAAGCAAAGAGCATATATTTGTATTTGAAACCTCATCTTTTTGCTTCTTAATAGTTAATGGTAAACTCACAACACTTATCCAAAGCACTCAACGTAGATGGAAAAGGCAATGAATACTTTACTAAAAACAATACCTAGTGGTTCAAAGAGATATCAACTTGGTGAAAAAGTTTAATTATACTTTAAATGCTTACATGTAAATTTTAGTTCTCAGCCTAAAATAATTTTTTTAGTAAATTTTAGCATAGGAATCTGAATATTTTTATTTTTTTTCTTATTATCTTCTTAAAATATACTCCTACATATGTTTCTTTGAATAATATGGAGATAATTAAAAGATAGTATTGTTCAGAATATATTCTTATATTTTATTTTACTTAAGGTAAAAGAAAAATAAATAAGTAAAGCAACCAGTTTCATTTTGAAGTGAAAAATGGTAAGTGTAGGAGCACGTGACAATGTTAGAAACATGGCAACATTGTCCGTACAATCCCGTACGCAGGAGGCCAATTAGGTTTCGAAAGCTCACTAAGAGATAATAGTCACTTTTTTTGTCCAAAAAAAAAAGCCACTTTAAAAAACGAAATGTTGAGAGTGGGCGTTGGATTTGGTACTCGGCTTATTATGTAATTTAAGTATATAAATTTGTCTAATGTTAACTTACAAACGTTAAAATTATTTAATTAAACTTTTAATTATTTACCATTTAATATATTAATTCATTAATGTTTCAATTAAGGATAATTAAATTTGCATTTTTGATAACGATGATACTAAACATTTTTAAAATTTAAAGACTCAAATTTACCGTTAGCTGCTTTTTTTATTAAGCTAAAGTCGATTACAAAATAGTATATATTCTAAGTACTTTACGTTCAATCAGCCTTGCAGTTTGCAGGTGTTCGAACCCATGATCTTTAAGAATTACAATCATTCATTTTACTACTGAAGTAAGTTAGTTCGTGCACCGTTATATTAATTAACAAAATGTATATTATGGATATTTTATGAGTAAAAATAATGTTTAAAAAAAACTTATATATGGATCAGAGTAATTTTTTGATACACATATTATGTAAATCAAAAGTTATACGAGAGACATATGATCAAGTGATAATGATGTTCATGTTATCTCACATCCTATATTTATCTACAATATAATATCTATCTATTTAATCAAAAAAAAATTATATGGCATGTATATTTGGACCTTAAAATTTAAAATATAACACTTTAAACTCTTAATTTTTTTTGAAGATTTGTTTAGTCGTAAAATTAAGATTATGAATAAGATTTTCGGACTATAACATTACATGATATGTTACTGAGAAAACTATATAACTTGTTTGATTTATTTGACAATAATACAATATAATGATATTAGTTGAAAGAATATAAGATTACCTTAAATCAAATTTATCAAATTCTTCCTATAATATATTTTCTAATAAGTTAAACTTTTAATATTTGTATGTTATCCGTCAATTTGTACAATTCAAATTTTTAACATATTTGTTAGGAAAAATTCAACAAATAATTTATCTTATCATAATAATCATAAAATTAACTTTTATTTAGACATGTAATATCAAAATAATTTCGCAAATTAAACCCTATACATGAAATAAAACATATAATATTAAAATAAATAAAATTATATAAACTAGAATTTATATCATCAGATATTAAAAAATTACTGTTTTCCAATAAATACAAGGCTACCCACTTGTGTGTATATTGGTGGAAATGGAATGGCAAACGGCCAGTTGGCCACTTCATGATTATGTGACTATTATATAGCCTTCATATTTTCGGATCATATAGACAAAAAAAAAGTCCAAATTATAATCATGCTTTCTATTCTCATTGTATATTTTAAAAAAATGTTAAGTCTTTTATTCAAAAATATTAGTTTACTTGTTAATTTTGTCAATAATGTTAACAAGTAAATTAGAAAATATTTTTTGAATAGTTAGATTAAAAATTTTATATACAAAACGAAGGAGTAAATTTCATGAAATAAAAGTAAATAAATTAAATTCTAAATATAGGAACACTATATGAACTTGTAAATTTTAACCAAATAAAAATTTGTCTGAATTAAAAAAAAAGATTTAAAAAAATCTTTTTAACCAATAAAAATATTTTATTTATTTATTTATTTATTCTACATCAGATTGATGGGATCGATGTTGTGCAATTTGAATAATTTCTTAAATATTTTGAATATTTTTTGTATTATAAAAATGCAAGCATCATAATATTTTATAACTCTAAGAAAAAGGAGGTAAAAGTAATTGTGAACCACGCATCGCGTGTGGTTGTAAAAAACAAAGTCTTGTATATATACCATTTATGGGCATTGACTGAGGTTGTCGTTTCCATTACTTGACAAACAAGCCTCATTGGTTGGCAACAAGGAGGGGCCACAAACGCGTGTCAAGCTGCCTGCCTTTCTCTCTTTTCCATATTCCATGTGTGACATCACATTCTGGCCCTTCATCCAACCTCCTTTGTGGTTAAATAAGTCTTATTTTAGTCACAGAGAACCTTAAGGACACCCTAATTTCTAAGAAAGTTCAGAAAATCACATTGTTCTGATGTCTGTTTTTTTTTAAGGATCGGTGGTCCTGTCTTAGATTCCCCACAATTAGGGCTGATAATTATCCATGGGTTAGTGGATTATCCACCCACCCGCCCCGAATAAATGGATGAAAATCCGCTATGAAACGGATGACTGGCGGGTGATGGATGGATCGGGTGATAGGTCGGGTCGGATATGGATGAAATTTTTTTGACCCATCACCCACAGCATCCATCCACCCATTAATATATTCATCCATATATATATATATATTAAAAAAAATAAACGGATGATTGTAAATATTCTTATTCTCTTAATTCTAACTTTTATCCCATTGAAAATATATCTAATTTTTTAATATTGGTTTATCCCTATTGATACTAAGATGGATAGGACTTTTGAGAAGTGATAGTTTGTTGATGAAGATTTGAAGATTATATTTGATGTACAAGACTATACATGATGCATCTATTCACTTGAAAAATGTATCACAAACATAGTGTACAAGACTATATAAATTGTGTTCCATTTTGTTTTTGTTTGAATTTGATGAAAATTTATTGTTCATGTTTTGATTTCTATAAATGTTTGAGTATTAATGTTTGGTTTCTATGAATGATAGAAGAATTTGAGCTTAGGATATAAAAATAGGTTTTGTTCATAGTATCATCCATTTCTCATCCGCTCCACCCGTGGATGATGGATGGAACGGATATGGATGAAATTTTTAGTGGGTGATGGATGGTGTGGATGGAGAATTGGATCGCGGGTGATGGGGGCAGATGAAGCTCCACCCGACCCATCTCCGATCTATTGCCAGCCCTACCCACAATATAGCAAAATCACGCGACATTTAAAGTCATTGGAGAAACCCCAAAATAAGAAAATTACTGTGTTTGATTGAATGCTAAGAAAATATTCTAATCCGGTAAAACTAATTTCATTTTACACTACTGGAAACCAATCTATTGCAGAAGACAACGAGCCATCCATCAAACAATCTCCTGACCAGCTTTTGGGTGAGAACATTGCTATTAGTAAAGTGTTCTTTGTCAAGCAGGAAAGGAAACCATCTTTGTCTGCATCAAACAGGTCGAATAGCCCATGGACCTACATGCATTCATTGGTGCGTATATACGTTCGATCGAATAACAAAATGTTCCAAAAGAAACTTACAGCATAACCAATATTATATACAAGTGTATATTACCTCATCTTCATTCATTTCCGGAATTGTCCGTCTAAGGATGTTTGCCAACTGTTCCAAAAGAAACCAGAAACAAGAGAGTTTTTAAGTTAATGTTCTAAGCATAAAAGGCACAAACGTTGAACAAATGAAAAATGACCAGAGTTTCAAAGAAAGCAAGAAAGAGCCGCATACTTCATACCGTAGTTATCTCCCCTCGCATCACATTCGTCAAACGCTAGTTCGCAGGTTTGCATGAATAGTGGTTGCTTCATAACACGAACCACTCCAAATAAGAACAGCCATGAAGAAAAGAAAATCGTATAGTATGCCTCTAAATATCACCATCTGTACATCCTCTCCTAATGCTTTAGTACAGCAGACCACTAAAAGTTTATCTCTAAAGGCCATAGAGTAGAAAAGTTCGCAATAGTGGCCATGGCTCAGGTAGGAAATAAGAGCGGTATCATTTCCCGTGAACATGTTGCCATGGCCATGGCTCAGGTAACCACACTATAGCATGATGCCAACATGAAGACAAAAATAAACCGGCAGTTGAACTTACCTGCTTAAATGCAATCGATCCATTCTTCTCCACATCAAGGAGCCCAAAAATCTGCATGAGAAAATAATCACGATACAAGACAAAAGAAAAAGTGTCATGAAACTGAGCAAACAAGAAGAAAGTGTTTAGTGTTAACCATGCTCAAACATAACTGACATCTTCAGAAAGATTACAAACCTTTAGTCGTAGAACCCTAAAAAAATCATGAAGTTTAACACAAACATGCAAGAAGAGATGAAACATAAAAACCAATGTTTTTAAAACCGGACCGGACATTGAACCGGTGAAGGTACTGGTTCACTGGTTCAATCGGGTTCAACCGCGGTTGAACCGGATTTTATATAAAATAATATTTTTTTTAATTTTACATAATATTCAAAGTAATATTAAATATATATGTAACAATTTTTTTAAGTTTACAATATTAAAAGGTATAAAAATATCATAAGTCATAACATATATAAATTAAAAACCATAAAATCAAGTGAAACAAAATGTTTCAAATCAACTACAACATAATATTTAAAGTAAAACATATTAAATAATAAATAAAATTATATAACTATAATCAAAAAAATAAAATTGGGGATTAAAAAAAATCATAACAAATGATGTCATTTGGTTTAATTTTTTTATAAAAAAAACAATCTCACATGGCTAAGAAACATAGATGAGCATCCCAAAAGTTTAAAGAGTAAAAATATGAGAACAAGACAATCTCACATGGCTAAGAAACATAGAAGAGCATCCCAACTTACTTCTATAAATAATAGAGGTAATTTGACATTAAAAATCATGGAGCCTTTAGGTGAGCACAGAGCGAACTATTCTTTCGCTTCAATTGAGCTCAAATTTTAGGCTTCAATCGAACTTCTAAATTTTTTTGAGTTCGAGCCTTTTCGAGTTCAAGTTTTAATATTATATTTCAAGTTCGAGTTGAACTTGATAATTTTTAGCTCGTGAGTTTTTGAGTTGAGTTGAACTTACTTTTAAAGTTTTTGAGTTCGAGTCGAGCTCAACAATACTCGAATTTGACTTGGCTCGTTGAACAAACGATTTTTTTAAAAAAAAGAAAAAAAGTTAACCAGCGGTTCAAACCGGTTTTGCCGGTTTTCAGTCGGTTCTACCGGTTTTCAGCCGGTTCATTGGCAGTCCGGTTTTGTGAGGTAACCGGACCGAACAGGCCACCGGTTCACAGTTCAACCGGTTGAACCGGCCGGTCCGGTCCGGTTTTGATAACCATGATAAAAACTACTAAAAAAAGAAGGGAATAAACATCTTTCAGTTTATGAACTAGAGGTGGAGTGGTTCTACAAGTCTAGATCTTCCACTCTAGTTTGGCTGAATAACAAGAAAAGAAGACCATAATACTTTATGAATACCTGGTCTCTGGATTCATCTAAAGAAAGTCCACAGCCTACAAGCTGCAAAAAGATGTAAATTGTTTACCGAGTCACAAAGTAACTGACAAAAAAAGTAGGGTGCAAACAACATCATAGAAACCAATGTAGACATGGTTGAATCAAGTTCGAATACAAATGTATTTTCATGGAAGACAGAATATGAGGTATGTTTCAACCTAGAAGAGTTTCAATGCCCGACTCACCCATTCAATCCTGTCCATTTCAACCATATAACTCCAGGGCCTTTCCTGCAAAATGTAGGTTTAAAACTATTAACACAAACCATAAGATAACAATTGGATTCAATCCTCATTACACACACACAAAACCCACAAAGTTAACTTTTATCGATTTTAAAAGTTCAAAAAAAACCACTGAGAAGCATACACTTGTTGTAGTTCAGCAGCTTTCATTAGGAGCATTATATCCCCATAGGAATGAGATGTTTGTACAACATTGAGAGCACTTGCCATAGCTCGACCAATCTGCAACACGCATATGAACTAATCAATAATAAAATAACCCAAAACTATACTAGAAAAAACATACATTACAGACTACATCAAATCTGTGAATTGAGTTTCAGCTAAGGGTGTGATTGATAAACCATCTTAGACTCCTAGCCATTAAACATTTCTATAGTTTCATTTCCTCAACTCAAGCTTTGAAACAACAATATCAAACAAGTCGAAACACAGATGTCATATAAACTTTTTACCTTTATTTCTTTACCGCATTCTTTCTTGATGCTGGTGAGAATCTGTTGACATATATCACCTAAAATGATAAGAAGAAGAGTTAGTACACAAAGAAAGCAAACAGCAACTTCGTAAGAAGATGATTAAATTTAAGATTGAAGATTATCTGCATTGTTCTAATAATAGTTCCAACAAAGGGCATTGAATCATGGGACTCTGACGCAACAATTGTCGGACTCGAGAATAATTCATAGAAATAAAATATGGGTTCAATATACGATACATGATTACATACAACAATTGTAGCAATCTCCTTTGGAGCTGGTATTCCTTTTCTTCCAATCCACTGATAATAGCTACAAGAAAATATTTAAAAAAGAAGAAGAAGAACTTAACCTATAGTAAAGTAAATAGAGATTTTCCCGCTCGAGAAAACGAAGTATTGCAAGCTTACCCAAATGAGAAAAGAATAAGGCGAGCGCAAAATCCAGTGACCCGCATTATTCTAGACCTCCATTTAGGCATTGGGTTTTGCTTATCCTTCCACCCTTCCAATGCTATCCTCGTAGCAACATAACCGACAGCCAAACACGCCCCAAACAAGACCAAGCTAGCTAACGCAATGGGCAAACACAGTATGATCTTTATTACCTCGTAACCCCCCGAAATAAACGGCGTCCTGTTTCGAAAATGGGTCAAAGGTGGTCGGTGCAGGAACCAACTACTCGGCCGACCCGAGAAAATCGCATGGGTAGAAAAGAAGAAAACACGTGAATTACGTTTTACTTTTTAATTGCCAACTCAGGTTTCCATTAACTCGTTAAATGTTAAGTTACTAAAATGAAACAGATGGATAATATAAGGATTAAACATATTTAATTTTTGAACCGGGGATAAAAGTTGATCAGATAAAAAATAAATAGGATTATTTGTATAGTTTACTTTTATTATTATTATTATAATCATAAAAGTTTATAACAATATTTTAATCATTTTAAACTTTAAACATTGATATTAAATTCTTAGAAATTACTATACTCAAGCAAAAGGTATTCAGAAAAAACAATAAAACAAATCAGTCAAGAAATATCAATACTAAATGTGAATATTTGTACTAAATATAGTCTCTAAAATTTTCGTACACCAGGAAAATATTGATATTTAAGATTGATTATTAGTATTCTTTCTTAGGTATGAATATCTTATAGATAGATTAAATCTCAAATTTAAGTATAGTAGTACCGGGTGAATGAATTGACCTTTTTTTCGATGGTTTTGATGCCACCGACAAAAACAAGAAGAGGAGGTAAAAGTGTTAGATTTGGTTTGAAATTAAGTTAGCAAGTTGGAAATTTCATCTCGGTTGATGGCAAACTTATTGGAAATTTCATCTTGGTTGGTGGCCAAACTTTGAACATGGGAATTTCATATTTGGTGGCTAACTTGTACAAATTAAAAAATTCTTTGGTAGGTGGCCAAACTTTGAACATGGGAATTTCATATTTGGTCCCTAAAATATTAGGTTATTTATAAGTTTAATCCTTAAAACTCAACTATAAATAGGCCTAAATATTTCCATTAGAAATCATCCCAAAAACAAGTTCTCTCTTCCTCTTGTTTTCTTCATTCTCTCACTTTGGGAATTCTAAAGAATTCCATTTGTTATCCTGGTGGTTCCGTTGCTGAAAAGATACAGTTTCTGATATTGAATATTGTTCGTTAGAATTAAAATGTCAAAATACGGATCAGTTAAGACATCAAGCTCTTCATCTGGATCAGTGAGGAGGGTGATGTCAAATGCAAATTTCTCGGTGGAGTTGTTCGATGGATTCAGTCATTTTGGCATGTGGCAAGGCGAGGTGTTAGACGTTTTATTCCAACAAGGTCTAGACATTGCCATTGAGGAAGACAAGCTCGAATATATGGAGGAGAAAGAATGGGGAACAATTAATCGTTTGGCATGCAACACGATTCGATCTTGTCTTTCCAGGGAGCAGAAGTATGGCTATAAGAACGAGACTTCTACAAGTAAGATGTGGAAAACATTGGAGGAAAAATTCCTAAAGAAAAGCTCTTAGAATCGTCTCCACATGAAGTAAAGATTGTTCAGATTTGATTATCAACCAGACATCAGTATGAATGAACACATCACCGCATTCAATGAACTAGTGCAGACTTATTGGGCATGGATGAAACCTTCGAAGATGAAGATTTGGCCTTGATGTTGTTGTCATCTCTTCCAGATGAATTTGAGCACCTTGAGACAACTCTACTTCATGGTAAGGATAATGTTACCCTTAAAGATATATCTGTTGCTTTGTATAGTTATGAGCTCAGGAAGAAAACCAAGAAGGAGAGCAAGTACGAAGCAGCGGAGGCATGGTGGCAAGAGGTCACTCGAAAAGTCAAAAGTCAAAGTGGAGAGGGAGATCAAAGTCGAAGTCCAAACTGGGAAAAGATGAATGTGCATTTTGTCATAAGAAATACCATTGGAAGAAAGATTGCCCGAAGCTGAAGAAGAAAGGAAAAGCTGCTCCAGATGCATGTGTTGCAGAGCATGATGCAAATGACTCTGACATATCATTGGTTGCTTCATCAACAACATTTCATTCAGATGAATGGATATTAGATTCGGGTTGCACCTATCATATGTCCCCCAATCAGGAGTGGTTCTCCGATTTAGTAGAACTAAATGCAGGAGTTGTTTATATGGGCAATGACAATGTCTGTAAAAATGTTGGGATAGGTTCAATTCGATTAAAGAATCAAGATGGATCAACCAGAGTTCTGAAGGATGTCCGATACGTGCCCAGTTTGAAGAAAAATCTCATCTCGTTGGGAGCCTTGGAATCCAAAGGCTCAATAGTCACTATGAGAGATGGAGTTTTAAAAGTCACATATGTCGCACTTGTGATGATGAAGGGCATCAGGAAAAATAATTTGTATTACTACCAAGGTAGTACAATTATTGGAGCAGTTGCAGCAGCTTCCGGAGGTGATGATTTGGACGCAACCCAGTTGTGACATATGCAGTTGGGACATGCTAGAGAGAAATCCTTGCAAACTCTGGCAAAGAAATGATTGTTAAAAGATACAAAGGCTTGTAAAATGAACTTTTGCGAGCATTGTGTTCTGAGAAAGTAGAAGAGAGTGAAGCTTGGCACCACTATACATAATACATAAGGTATTATGGATTATATTCACTCAGATGTATGAGGTCCTTCAAAGACATCGTCTTTGGGAGGAAACCATTATTTTGTAACTTTTGTAGATGATTTTTCCATAAGAGTTTGGGTATATCCGATGAAGACTAAAGATGAAGTGCTTTGAATTTTCCTTAAATGGAAAAATATGATCGAGAACCAGACTGGTAGAAAGATCAAACTATTTCCATACAATGTAACATTACATACAATGTAATATACACATATACATATCTCACACTATTTCCATCACTAACCTTATTCCACTATCCATATTCTTATCATTTATGTCTTATAATCATATACTCGTATGCTTATTCTTTTAAGCCACATATGATTCATTTAACCCAGCAATACACACATCATTATATAATCATATAATGCAATTCATATTACAAAAGCATATACTTTACATGTAAAATATATTTATTGTTATATGTTTGTTAGCCCATGTACATATGTGATAACTGTAGTTATGTGAGTCTATTGAGGTCATAAAGAACCTCGGCAACTGTCCACAGGTCCCGAAGAACCTAGGTAAACTATCCATATGTTCCTTAGAACATAGGTATACTATCCATATGTCTCGAAAGACATAGGTAATTCTGTCTATATGTTCCGTAGAACATAGGTAAACCCTCAACTCTTGGCATGCCAACTATACCCCTAACTCTCATATTACATAACATGGACATTATCATTTATGATAGTTCACATCACTTGTATCATATAAACATGCTCGTTCTCATATAACTTGTATATCATTTCACATATTCACATGCACATTTCACTTTTCATATGATTTCATAATCATACGTCACTTAGCTTATAACACTTCTCTTATTCTCATATGTTTCACATACATCACATATTCATATAGGCTCACGGTTTTATCACCTATCAATAATATATGTTCATATAATTTCCTTTTACCTTATCAGTAAATACTACTTATTTTATCTCACCTTTCCATTTATTTACATAAACCAAATAGCATTTACAAGAACATATCCACTCATATAATCAAGCATACATACATTTCGTGTCATTCATTTCATTCTCTATATCCTTATCACATAGCTTATTTTATTTCTCATTTTCGTATTTACTTATGTTCATATATATATATATATATATATCACATAACATATAGAACAACATGTCAAACATATCACATATACATTTAACCATGTAAATCATGCCACATACCATAACATTTTAAGAGTTGCTTTTTACCATGGTAACTCCGTCACTGGCTCATGACAAGCCAATGTTAGTTCTATAACATAAGCATAAATTAAATTGCACTCACCTTGGCCTCACTAACTTCCAATCCCATTTTATGATTCCTTTCTTTGGATCAAATCTTAACTTGATAGTCATCCAGAAACTTGTTCGTGCTCGATATCTATATAATCATACATTGATATATATCAGTATCTAATTGATATATTCTAATCTATCATTTCTTAGACCAAAAGAAAGGTCTAATTTTATTTTCCCTTGAAGTGCATCGGTACATTCTACAGTGTATCGATGCATTCTTTAACATGTGCATCGATGCACTATCCATGCATCGGTACACAATTCACCTTCGATGTTCAAATCTTAAGGGGTATATCGATGCACTCCTTATGCATCGATACACTAGTGGCATTCGATGTTCATTTATTTGAGAGTGCATCGATACACATTGAAGATGCATCGATGCACATAACCCAGAAATTATATTTTGAGCTTGAAAATTCTTACTTTGTCCTCAAATTCTACTTATTAATCCCTCCTTATACCTTACAACTTATATATACATATGTAAACCTTCTTATAACATTATAACACTTCACTATCCCTCATAATTCACCATAATTCTTGAATCAAAGAATTTCATCAAATTTTCCATGTGTTCTTAATTCAATTATATCACATCTAACTTCTTAATTAGCCCTTTGATAAGTAAATTTTATCCTCAAATTATACAAACTCCTTTTATTTCAAGAATTCACTTAAAAACTCCTTTTACTTAATCTCTCCTAACTCTGTCATCTTTTGATTTTAAGATAACTTAAGTTTTCCTTAAGCTTAGTTATCGTCTAATTATCACAAACTAACCTTGAATTAATCAAGAAATTAACTAACCATGAACTCACCTTTGCTCTTGGCTTCTACGTGAAGGAGAAGAAGAAAGGAAAAGAAGAGAAATCCCTCTTTTTCCACGTAGTTCCCTTATTTTATAAAGGAAAAATAAAAATCTTACTTGTCAAATAACCATTTTATCCCTTATTCCATCAGTTTTTTACTGAACAATAAAATAATCTTTCAAAATCATACTTCAAATTTTCAAAACTTTCATTTTAGTCACTTACTCTTGTTTTGGGATGTTACAAATCTCCCCTCCTTTTAAGAAAATTCGTCCTCAAATTTTCGCTGCACACATTGATAAGTACACTACCTCTACATATCTTCTAATGCTCTTTATCCACATTCATTCCTTTATACATTCATCTACTATCGCTTATCGTATAAACAGTAATCAGTAACCTCAATCCATTTTTGTCTTTTCTCTCCTTCGATTCTACATTTTCCTTTGACCATTTCTAAAATCCATATAATGTTACTCATTACATAAACCATAACATCCATTTTTATCACTCAATATCATAAATCCATCTTTAATTGTCTTATAACAATAACAAAACTCTTATTCCATCATCATTTGACTGAGATCACCACCTTAAACCTTCTTCGTTTGTGATTAAACATATATTTTACGGAATCAAACAATCTTTTCACATTACCCTGCACATTTTTCGTACTTCTATATCAAACTTATCATCTACATTTCCATATAACCTTTATTATATATGATCATTTAAACTCAATCATTTCCATTCTTTATTCCATTATTCCTTTATTCATTCAAAATTGAAATCTCTTTTTACATAAATCATATATTTCTTTTCATGTTCGCTTACTCTTTTCCTATCACTTATACTCATCTCTGATTACCAATCTTTATCACCTTTTCATAACTTTGATAATCAATTTCACTTATACAAACCTCATTCTTTACAATCTCTTATACTTGTATTTTCCTCAATCATACAAATCCTTATCTCCTTTACTACCTTACATTTTCATACTCAGAATACACCACCATATCCAAATCCACACCATATTTGGTTATCATAACCTGACAATTGATAACTATGTAAAAAGGTCACATTTTGGGACATTTTCACTTAAGTTATTGAATATTTAAGAGCTTATTTAGGACCATGTAGTTGCATTTAGAAGCATTTAGTTGTATGTGGTGGAATTCGGTTTGCCGCGACATTTTAATTTTTCATTAGTGCTACCTTATGGGGAAGGTGTTTGTCTAATGATGTGCAAGAATTGAGAGCAAGGAAAAGAGAAAAGAAAATGTTGTGACATAAGAAGACTACTGAGCAGAATGAAAATGCCGAGTTGGATTGGCATTTCGAAAGCGAGCCAAGTGTAAGAAGATATTTTTAGCTAGCTTTCTCCTACTTTCTGTGATCTCTGCCCAAGAAATCTGCCTCAAAGATCCGCCTGGAGGGGTCGGCACTACTATAGCCGATCCTGCTGACCACGTTGCCTGCTCTGCAGATCCTGTCTGTCTTTGGGTGTCTGCAGTGGGATTATACCGGGTACTCAGCCAGCTACTCAGGCTATATCATAGCCTGTCCTGCCCGACTTTCAAGTAACTTAACCATGGTTTTAGGGTTTTATAGGAAAGTTAACACCAAGTCCTAGGATTATTTTTCCCCTATAAATAGAGGATAAAGCCACATTGTTGAATACTTTGGTTCCACCCAGAGAGAAAGTCTCATCTTCCTCCATCAATCCTACTTGTCATGGCATTTCTCCGTGACAAGCTTGAGGGAGTGGCGTTCTAGATATCTGAGAGAAGCTAGTTCGCTAGGGGCAGTTCGTGGTGGCCGAGGGAAGCTCCGACAGTGCACGTCGAAGGCTTTTCCTCATTCCCTTTGTTCTTTGCTTTAATATTTTATCACTTGGGTTGTAAGGAACAAATAAAACTTGCTTTTTGCTTGTTTATTTCGAACCCCACCATGAACTAAACCTATTTGGTAGGAGTTCACTTGGAAGTTTAAGTTTTATTTCAATGAATGGTTGTTTATCTATGTTTCAATCTGTTTTGTTATGAGACTTAATGTCTTAAGGTTGTAGGAGCTACGAGAGTAGCCTTTCCTTAGGAGGTCTTGAGGGTTCGAGAGAATGCCTTGGCAAAATATCCTTAGTATTCGAGAGAAACTAGGGAGGAACTACATAAACAAGGGATTATAGGTAGTAACTAGGTCTAATCCACCTTAGAGATAAGGTTAGGATTTCATTCGACTAAAAGGAGTTGTGCAAGAACTATAGGTTAGATGTTAATGCTGCCGCAAAAAGGTATTGCTGAGATATATCTTGTTATCTGAACCAATAGGATCACTGTATGGGTTTACGCCAATCGGTTTTGCCAGGACATCTTAAATTTGTCGAGTCCCTTACTAGAGATAGCATAGGACACCTTAGAACACTCTGTCAGGTAGGCTAGACATAAAAGGAATACCATTCAAAGAAATAGACTTAGATTTTCCCAGTGACTCCCATCACTCATTCTCATAGTAGCTTGTCGTGTGAGAAAGACAAAGTCTTATAAATTAAATCCAGTAATTACATTTTATTTTACATTGACATTTCCAATTGTTTGCACTTAACACAATTAAATTTGCCACGACATTTCCATCCACTTTGCCACGGCATATCCATTTGCTACCATACCACCATTCTATTTCCACAACATCCATCTCATTTTGTCACAGCATTATCATTTGTACATACCATCACTAACTTTACTTAGGTGACAGAGTAAAGCGCTTTGATAGAACTTATTCAACTTCCTCCAATCCCTGTGGAGACGATACTCACTTATCACTGTATTACTTGTTCGATTGTGTATACTTGCACATATATCCGCACTCATTTATAGTACTCATACCGAGCGGACAACAATATCTTATAATCTTATAATTCTGGTACATTTTATCACATACTCTGGTTAGCCAACGCTAACTCTTTCCATCTTAACTGCAAACCCTTATCATATACACACTTTTACTTATACACAATACTATCCCTTCTTTTCAAACTCATAAGCTCTGACTTTATACATCTTATACGCTTGTCACTGATACACTTATTCTTGAACTCTTCTATCAATTCTCACTGCATCATTTGATCTTTTTAAGCTCTTATGGTGACACTTGTTCACCATATTCTATCTTATCCACAAAATAACAAAACGAATTCATATCACCTTTCCGATTCAAAATAATGAAAACTTTCTATCATTATTCAGATATGATTTCAACTTTATGAAATCAACCTATAATCTTATAAGACACTTTATGAGGTTTTCGCTCTTCATCCTGCCTGGACAGGGCAGGTGAATTTTTATCACCATCAGATTTGTTAGCTATCGATTCACTTCAACAATTTCTATAATCCATTTCTATTATATCATACAAATCTTATTATATTAGCAAGACAACATACTCATTACACTATCAGATCAGAAATTTTCACTCTATGTTGGCATGTACACATTTTTAAAACTCTTTTACCTTCGATTTAAGCCTAGAATCGACTAAACCTTAGCTCTGATACCATTAAATGTAACACCCCAACCCGTATCTGACACTGATCCGAGTTCGAGGTGTCACATTGACTTTTAAAAACTTTGTCCTTTCCAAATCCACTAAAATCTTAATTTCCTCATTTGAGAAAATAATTACTTTACAGTAATTAATACTATCAAATTGTTTTACAAACCATTCAGAGCATATTAAACTCAATCAATTAGTACATACCAATTATATTCATAATAATCAAATACATTTAAATCATCTATTTTCTGATATGAAACTTTGTAAGGGAGATACTGACATGTCTTGCTCTTCTTCGCTTTTCTACTCGCTTATGTAACCTACGTGTGAAACAATCACACGCTAAGTCTATGACTTAGTGAGACATTACAGTTATAAAAGAACTCTAATTATTTAAACATGCAGGAACACATCATCTCATGATGTCATACCAAAACAATATACCATTACATACAATGTAATATACTCATATACATATCTCACACTATTTCCATTACTAAACTTATTCCACTATCCATATTCTTATCATTTATGTCTTATAATCATATACTCGTATGTCTATTCTTTTAAGCCACATATGATTCATTTAACCAAGCAATACACACATCATTATATAATCATATAATGCAATTCATATTACAAAAGCATATACTTTACATATAATATATATATTTATTGTTATCTGTTTGTTAGCCCATGTACATATGTGAGAACTGTAGATATATGAGTCTACTGAGGTTCTGCACTATGCTGTCACCACAGCTCGTAAAATTGTCCCGAATGACCTATCCAGAGGTCATAAAGAACCTCGACAACTGTCCATAGGTCCCGAAAAACCTAGATAAACTGTCCATATGTTCTTTAGAACATAAGTATATTGTCCATATGTCTCGAAAGACATAGGTAATTCTGTCTATATGTTCCGTAGAACATAGGTAAACCCTCGACTCTTGGCATGCCAATTATACCCCTAGCTCTCATATCACATAATATGGACATTATCATTTATGACAGTTCACATCACTTGTATCATATAAACATGTAATCTCATATCTCGTTCTCATATAACTTGTATATCATTTCACATTTTCACATGCACATTTCACTTTTCATATGATTTCATAATCATACGTCACTTAGCTTAGAACACTTCTCTTATTCTCATATGCTTCACATACATCACATATTCATATAGGCTCACGGTTTTATCACCTATCAATAGTATATGTTCATATAATTTCCTTTTACCTTATCAGTAAATACTACTTATTTTATCTCACATTTCCATTTATTTACATAAGCCACATAGCATTTACAAGAACATATTCACTCATATAATCAAGCATACATATATTTCGTGTCATTCATTTCATTCTCTATATCCTTATCACATAGCTTATTTTATTTCTCATGTTCTTATTTACTTATGTTCATATATATAGAACAACATGTCAAACATATCACATATACATGTAACCATGTAAATCATTTCACATACAATAACATTGTAAGAGTTACTTCTTACCATGGTAACTCTGTCACTGGCTCATCGCAAGCCAATGTTCTTTCTATAACATAAGCACAAATTAAATTGCACTCACATTGGCCTTACTAAATTCCAATCCCATTTTATGGTTATTTTCTTTCGATCGAATCTTAACTTGATAGTCATCTCGGAACTTGTTCGTGCTCGATGTCTATATAATCATACATTGATACATATCAGTATCCAATTGATATATTCTAATCTATCATTTCTTAGACCAAAAGAACGATATAATTCTATTTTCCCTTGAAGTGCATCGGTACATTCTACAATGTATCGATGCATTCTTTAACATGTGCATCGATGCACTATCCATGCATCTGTACACAATTCACCTTCGATGTTCAAATCTTAAGGGAGTGCATCGATGCACTCCTTATGCATCGATACATTAGTGGCATTCGATGTTCATTTATTTGAGAGTACATCAATACACATTGAAGATGCATCAATGCACACAACCCAAAAATTACATTTTGAGCTCAAAAATTCTTACTTTGTCCTCAAATTCTACTTATTAATTCCTCCTTATACCTTACAACTTATCTATACATATGTAAACCTTCTTATAACATTATAACACTTCACTGTCCCTTATAATTCACCATAATTCTTGAATTAAAGAATTTCATCAAATTTTCCATGTGTTCTTAATTCAATTTTATCACCTCTAACTTCTTAACTAGCCCTTTGACAAGTCAAATTTATCCTCAAATTCTACTAACTCCTTTTATTTCAAGAATTCACTTAAAAACTCCTTTTACTTAATCTCTCCTAACTCTGTCATTTTTTGATTTTAAGATAACTTAAGCTTTCCTTAAGCTTAGTTATCGTCTAATGATCACAAACTAACCTTGAATTCATCAAGAAATTAACTAACCATGAACTCACCTTTGATCATGGCTTCCACGTGAAGGAGAAGAAGAAAGGAAAAGAAGAGAAATCCCTCTTTTTCCACGTGGTTCCCTATCTTATAAAGAAAAAATAAAAATCTTACTTGTAAAATGACCATTTTACCCCTTATTCCATCAGTTATTTACTGAACAATAAAATAAATATTTCAAATCTTTCAAAATCAGACTTTAAATTTTCAAAACTTTCATTTTAGTTACTTACTCTTGTTTTGGGATGTTACATCGTCTACTATAGAGACAGAATACATGGCAGTTTCAAAGGCTATAAAGGAAACAATTTGGCTTAACGGGTTGATTGAAGACTTGGGAGTTGTTCAAAGTCACATTAGTCTCTATTGTGACAGTCAGAGCGCTATTCACTTAGCGAAAAATCAAGTCTACCATTCAAGGACTAAGCATATCGACGTGAGGTATCACTTTGTGCGGGAGATCTTTGAAGAAGGAAAGATTCTACTTCAGAAAATTGCGACATCAGAAAATCCTGCAGATATGATGACCAAGGTGGTAACAGTAATCAAGTTCAATCATTGTTTGAACTTGATTAACATCCTGAAAGTATGAACACCTTCGGGTGTGTGGCGTTTATGAGCGCAATTAGAGGCACTACAAATTTGGGGAGTTGAAGAAGTTGAGTAAGCTTGGTAATTTCAAGCCAAGGTGGAGATTTGTTAGATTTGGCTTGAAATTAAGTTGGCAAGTTGGAAATTTCATCTTGGTTGGTGGCCAAACTTTGAACATGGAAATTTCATATTTGGTGGCTAACTTGTACACATTGGAAAATTCTTTGGTAGGTGACCAAACTTTGAACATGGGAATTCCATATTTTGTCCCTAAAATATTAGATTATTTATAAGTTTAGTCTTTAAAACTCAACTATAAATAGACATAAGTATTTCCATTAGAAATTATCCCAAAAACAAGTTCTCTCTTCCTCTTGTTTTCTTCATTCTCTCACTTTGAGAATTCTAAAGAATTCAATTTGTTGTAATATTTGTTGATAGTGAAGTTATCATCCGGTGTGGTGCTCGAGGAGTAGACGATATTCTCGTCGAACCTCGTAAATTTGTTGTGTTATCTCCTTTATTGTTTTTATTCGGGTTTTTTTCCATTGTGTTTCAATATTCAATAGTTTGATAGGTTTATCCACTGTGCAACCTTTTGTGGTTTTGATCTTGATATTTTAGGTCAATTTTAAAACTATGTTCGTGTAGGAAATAATCCGATTTCCCCGACAAAAAGAATGCCTTGTAACATTAATGGGGAAACGGCTTATTGATGTCAATTTTCCGAAGGTAAAAAAGTATTGTAAACAATCATCTCTACAATAATCTAAATGCACTGCAACATTATCCAGCAACAAAATAGAAAGCTAAAACACATTCTCCAACTCCGCATAATAATATCAAGATGTGGCTGACCAAATGGCCGCCCCGGAAAAAGGCCATCGGAAGTCATATACAGCAACCAGACCTTTTAGTTTCATCATCCGTGTTTCTCAAGTTCAGCTTCGGTATCCGATATATGTTTCTTTAACGCGGCTATTCTTCGCCCGAGTTCTTCTTTCGTTCCTCGGATGATGGCCGGCTCGTGCGGTGTGAGAAAATGGTACGAGAATGATTTCAGTGCTTCAACCCCAGTAACCTACATACATAACCATCCAAAGGCTAACATATTGAAATGGTAAAATGGCTACCACCATATGAAAACGATGATCGATACTAGGTAAATAACATAATGAAGGATTGATGCATAGTTGAAAGCAAAAGGTTTACGTGAAGTATCCTTGAACTCACCTCTTCTGGCAGCAGTGGCAGCTTAATGATGTGGAAATCATCATATAACATGTAAAACTGATCCAGATACTTTTGTTGCATCCGCACTCTTGCTTTTAGTAACATGGACTCGACCTCTTAATTACAACACAGGCCGATTGAATGGTAAGCATTTTGTTTAAAGAACAATTCCAATGGGAGAGAGGAGAAAGGGAAAGGCTATCTCGAAAATACGTAGTAAGAAAGTACGTAACCGTACCGTCATAGTAAAAAATTACTTGGTTAATGACAACATTGTGTGTATCTATCTCGAATTTGGTGAGTTCCTGCACCAATCTCTGTTTCATAGAGAGAAAGGAACTCTGGAATGCAAACACACACAAAGGTTGTCAAGTCCTGCCAAAAGGAAAGAGCATTACACACAAACACAAATGGAAAGTGAAAACAAATGTTTTCAACACTTCACAAGCTCTAGTGGGTCTGTAATGGCACCTGCAGCTCTTTTTCTTGTTAATTTTGAGGTAATGTTTTTCAGTTTATTGTTCTATGAAAACGTATATGTATGTTGGGGAAACAGACTAGAGAATGGTACAACTTACTGGATCTTCAAACTGCTTGTTAACTTATTCAATCACCTCTTTCAAGCCTTCAAGCTTCCCCACAAGTGTATCCTCCCTGAATTCATCGTCAATCCCGAAAAGGCGGGTTATCTACCACAATGAGTTTCAACTTTCATGAGCTGAAAAAACTGATCAACAATAAAGAAACCGATCATCCTAAGACTTGGCCAGCAATAGACCAAGGGAAAGGGCCACCAGACAGAACCTTAAGCCTATCAGTTTTTCATCTACAGGTCCATTGTTGAGAGAAATCTTTTGAAAACCAGCTGAGCTATATCGGGTTACAAGACATAAACCAGATTTTAGTGTCATACCTGACCCAATAAGCCACCGAATTTACTTTTCAATGACATCACTTTTGCAAGTCCCTTCTCTAAGGTAGCTGGAAACTGTAACAGCCGAAGCGTATGTCCAGTCGGGGCAGTATCAAACACAATGCAAGAATAATCCATTTTTTGCACCAATCTGTACGGAAGTATTACATTCAGACAACAATAGATCAAAAAGCACAAGTAGAAAGTGATCATGAGCATGCAAGACTGCATATTTTTCCAGTAAATCCAAGAATCAACAGCCATTAATGAAGACTGAGAATAAAGAAATATTCCTACTTAAGCATCTCTGCAAAGCTCATTGCCTCATCAATTCCTGGAATCGCATTTGCCAAATCCGTAAATAAACCATCCATTCCTTCACCTCCACTCACATCATCATCTTCTGATGTAGGATCCACCTCCTATTATGCATCATTTGTAGAATGAACACAAGGAAAACATATTGACCTCATGCATACATATATGCATATATATGTATATATAAATCCCATCAATAGCCAGAATACAGAATCAAATGGAAAAAAAAAATGATACCATGGCATATAGATTGGTGAAGCCATTGACCATCGTGGGTGTCTTTATGAATCTTTGTTGGAAGACGTCGCTGAGATTATGAGTAGGATCCGTAGATATAATCAACACAGAGGGTCGGACACCAGCCAAGAGGATCGATATAATGGCGCTACAGGTGGTCTTACCCACACCTCCTTTGCCGCCAACAAAAACCCACTTCAGGCTCTTCTGGTCCAGTATGTTTTGAACCGTTGGCACCGGTGAGTCTTGATTGTCCGCCATTCTCCTTCTAACAAAAACGTTTTTTTTATTTCTTCCTTTTTTTTGTCAACCTAAAACTAACTGGAAGTACCCAGAAGATCTTATACTGCAAATCCGGAGTTATTTGTTGAAAGGCGTCATGTTTTTATAACGTTAATGTAGATGCTTAATTTGTCTGGGTAGTTAAGAAACCAGAAAAAATTAGAGGGAACGGTTTGTAGAGAGTGGGGTTATTGTGAGTTATCAAAAAAACTGTAAATGGGGGATGGTCAGTTTTTTTAAATATAACCATCACAAATTACAGGGGAGCGGGAGGGGAGACCTTTCATACTTCACGGGGAGAGAACAAAAAAAAAAACAGGAGAAAAACAGAGAAAAAGGGGAAGGGAAGACCGCCACTTTTGGTTGATTTTTTTTTTGAGGAAATAGAAAAACAGAAATGACATTGTACTGAAATTTACTTCTATTTTGGAGATCAAAGGAAACAGAATTTACTTGTTTCAACAAACCAAGGCAATTTGTTGAGTTAATCGAATGACGAAATTGGCCAAGAGGGGTGTGAATTGGCAATAAAAAATTTTGTGGAAGCTTTTGCAGAAAATTGAAAATAATTGCACAGCGATTTACAGTGGTTCGACTTTCTCAAACAAAGTCTACGTCCACTACCTTAGCTATCCACACTAAGGATTTTCCAACAAATTCACTAATTTGTTCTTTCTTTTGAGGCCAAAGAGATAACCTTACAATTCCCTCAAGAGTATACCCCAACTCTTGAGAACACTCTTTTCTCAAAGAGAAGATTACAAATTTGCAAACTTACAAGAAAACCTCACAAGGTAAGATGTTTGCACAATTCTAGAACAAAGAAAAGAACACTCAAAGATGAATACAATTGAGCACAAAAAGTGTTCTTGAAAGCAAAATGAATATTGAATGAAAATGGGCTTTGAAATGCTCAAACTTGAGGTTTGATGCTTTCTCTTTGATTCTCTCTTGATTCTAGTTGCTTGATGTTTCTTGTTACTGATCAATGGCTTCTAAGCTTGCTTAAATACACCTTGGATCACTTCTGAACGTTGGGGATGATTAGAAAAAGATATTATAGCCGTTTTAGTGTGAAAACATTTAATAAAATAGCTTGGAGCGTGGGGGGAATCGGTTCCCCCTCATAGGGAATCGGTTCCCTAAGTGTAAAATTCAAATATTTCGACCGTTGAACAGGGGGGAATCGGTACCCCTGGGGGGGGAATCGGTTCCCTCCGAGCATACTGGAAATCTCGGAGCCAAACCATTCAGGGGGGAATCGGTTCCTCCTATGGGGGGAATCGGTTCCCCTCTGAGCAATCTGTAATTTTTGGCTTTGAATTGGTTCGAAATACTTTGTAAAATTATTTTGAAATTGTTTTATAATTAAAACTTAATTTTACACTTAAGTAAGGATTAAAAATGATTTTTAAAATATTTGGAGTAATGTTTTGATATTCGAATAGTTATATCGAATATACTTAGAAAATCATTTGGAAAATCTTAAAATCCATTTAACTTAATTTGTTATATCGAAATATTAAAATGTTTCAACAATCTCCCCTTTTTGATATAACAAAACATTTTAGTAATTTTAAGATTTTTGAAATCAAGTTTGAAATTACTCCCCCTTACTTTAACACTTCTTCAATTTATCATGTAAAACATTTAACACTTATTCTTCTCCCCCTTTTGTAAATCAAAAAGACATTGTAAAACAAGGTTTTGAAAATCATTTAGTCAATTGATTTATTAATTATAAGCTTAAGCTGCTAAGATCACAATCAAAAGAGAGGTTAGCCATTAGTTTCATAAATCAATATTCATAAATAATGTGATATGGCAAAATTGGTCATATTACTAATGATAATGTAAATGATGCAAAAATGAATAAAACACCAAACATATAAGTTCACACCATTCATAAATCCAAAATCCAACAATCCACAAAATCAAACAATTCAAAATGTTGAAACAATATTCATTTTGTTCAAAGTTTTAAAGATAAACATAAAATTAAGCATCCGGATCGGTAGGAGGAAAACGGGCTCGCATAGCGGCCATCTCGTGTGTGAGTTCATTGATACGAGCGTTGGTTGATTCATTGTTTGCACGCATCTCCCGAAGAATCTCTAAATGTTGAGCTCCCATTGTGGATAAATGAGACTCTATAGAGGAAAAGCGCGAGTCCATGGTAGCGTATCGGAAATCGAATGTCTCCATAAAGGATTGAAAATATGGAGGCATTTGATGCGTTTGTTGTGCTTGCTCCTCGGGCTGCTCTTCGGGTTGTTCAGGTTCTTCTTCAGCTTCATCATATCCCTCATTAATTGTTCAAACTCGGGATCTTCGTCAGCCTCGGGTGGAGCTTGTGAAGAACTAGCTCCCGGAGTAGAAGAACGAACCCATTCACCGGTTTCTTGTCCTTTACCATCCCGCTCTCGTTAAGGAAAGAAGATTTATTTGTTTCTTAAGAGGAAAAACGACATCTAGACCGACTCTAAGCCCAGCTTTGGAAAACAGATTACTCAAAAAGCAACTGTAAACTAGAGATGAACAATGTTTCTTGTTAGGAACAAGATTTACGGTTTCAACAGTTTCAGCAAAAATAATCTGAGGTAGGTTAATTTTAATACGGTTTTCGAAACAATGTAACCACCAAAGATCCAAAGCTCTAAGAGTAGAATAACGACCTCCGGATGGTCGAAACCACCAAGAAATCATTAGATGAAGAAAACGCTCATGTAGGTCTAAGACACGCACTATCTCTTCTTTTATAACGAGAACCTAAAATTGTTTTCATTCGAATACCATCATTATCTAATCCAAATGTATTGGCTATATATGCGGGTCATATATAAGAATTGTCCTAGGAGGTAGGAACGAATTCTATGGTTTCGGTTTCAGCTTGGTTTTAACACATACGGCATTAGAGTAGAATATACGAACAAGTTGATGGTAAACGATGGGTTCAAGATCAAATAGTTTATCAAATTTCCATTCTTGTAAAATGGGAAGATATTTAAAATCAATAGCTAACATAGCTTGACGAGAAGGAATACGTTCTTCCTGGATTTTGTAAGAATCGAAATATTGATAATACCAAAATCGGTGATTTCTAGACCCAGGATGATTAAAACACGAATTTTGAATAGTCAAGTTAGGATCAGTGGGATTGGGATTAGAAATTGGAATAGAAGGAGGATTTGGAGGTGGATTTTGTTGACGACTAGATGAAGACCTAGGACGTTTAGGATTTGACATGGTGAAGGAAATCGGAATAGATAGAATAACCTGCAATTTTAAAACAAATGTATGCAACTCAATTAATCCCAAAACTCAATTGAGTCCTCAATATTTCAAGGTTCTCTAAATCAATCCTAATGGGCAAAGTTTTTGAGAAACTTTTGAAAAATATGGTTTTGAGAAACAATATATGTATAGTTTTCATAATAACAACATAATTTAATCAAAACACAATAATTTGAAAAATAACAATTTTTTTTTTATTTCGAAAATTAAAAAAATTTGAAAAATTCTTGTGTTTTTGATGAAATTAGTTGTAACATCTAGTTTCTAATCACTAAATAATCAATGCCCGATCACTATTTCAACCTAGAACTAATTAAAACTAATCCTATGTTCAAAAATAATGAAATAAAGAGTTTAGAAAAATTACCTTGAAAGATGAAGATTGAGGGGATTTAGATGTTGTTTGCACAACTTTAATGATTTCAACAGGTTTAGAAGATGATATATGAAGTAAATTCCGATTAATATCGTCGATTTGAGACAAAAATGGAGATTTGAGGGTGTAGGAGGTGAAAAACGGCGGAAGAGAGAAGAAAATGAGGGTTTGGGATTTTGGGGGTGTTCTGTCGATTTTAACAGAACCCCAGGGGGGTATCGATTCCCCTGTGGGGGGAATCGGTTCCCCTTCAAAGGGGGAATCGGTTCCCTCAGGGGGGGATCGATTCCCTCTGCACCAAAATGCTAAAATTCGATTTTTTAAGCACAAAATGCTAAATTAATCTTTTCTAGTGGTATTGGCAACTCATATATCAAACATTAATTATGTTCAAATAATTAATTTAATCTTTAATTAATTTTTGAACATAAAATTAATTTTCATTAAGAATCACAAACTCCCCCTAACTAATAGCAAGAATGCAATCAAAAATTATTATTATAAGCATTTTTCAAGATTATTAAAAGTGCTAAAAATTATTTAAACACTAAGTGAAGATAGGTTGGTCAAACCTAATTCTCTCCTAAGTGTCCAAAATCTTTTCCTTGTCTAAGGGTTTTGTAAAGATATCCGCTAATTGGGTGCAAAGTATCAACAAATTCTAGAACTACATCTTCCTTAGTGACATGGTCTCTAATGAAGTGATGTCTTATTTCAATGTGCTTAGTTCTAGAGTGTGGGATGGGATTTTTAGTGAGACAAATAGCACTAGTATTGTCACACTTGATAGGAATAGTACCTACTTCAATTCCATAATCAAAAAGTTGTTGTTTCATCCATAAAACTTGTGCACAACAACTACCAGCTGAAATGTATTCGGCTTCAGTGGTAGATAATGCAACACAATTTTGTTTCTTTGAAAACCAAGAAATCAGCATATTTCCAAGGAATGGCAAGTACCGGAGGTGCTTTTCCTATCTATTTGCATCCCCATAATCCGCATCAGAAAAAGCATGCAAGCTAAAGCTAGAGTCTCTAGGATACCAAGTCCTAAACTAGGAGTGTCCTTAAGGTATCTAAAGATTCTCTTAACAGCTAGTAAATGTGATTCCTTAGGACATGATTGAAATCTAGCACATAAGCAAACACTAAACATAATGTCCGGTCTACTTGCAGTTAGATAAAGCAAAGAGCCAATCATTGACCTATATAATTTAACATCTACACATTTACCTCCTTCATCTAAGTCAAGCTTTGTTGAAGAGCTCATTGGAGTGTTATGAGGTTTCCCATTTCCAGTCCAAACTTCTTGAGCATATCTTTGACGTACTTAGCTTGATTAATGAAGATGCCATCTTTCTTTGCTTGATTTGGAGTCCCAAGAAAAATGAGATCTCCCCCATCATGCTCATCTCAAACTCACTTTGCATTAGCTTAGAAAATTCTTGGCAAAGAACATCATTAGTAGAACCAAATATTATATCATCAACATAAATTTGTACTACTAATAAATCTTTACATTTTCTCTTTAAAAACAATGTAGTGTCAACCTTTCCTTTTAAAAAATCTTTTTCAATTAAAAAATTTGACAATCTTTCATACCAAGCTCTAGGAGCTTGTTTTAAACCATAAAGAGCTTTTGTCAATTTTAAAACATGATCCGGAAATTTTGAATCTTCAAAACCTGGAGGTTGTTCCACGTACACTTCTTCTTTTATAAAACCATTTAAAAATGCACTTTTAACATCCATTTGATATAATTTAAATTCATTGAAACATGCAAATGCTAATAACATTCTAATTGCTTCCATCCTAGCTACGGGAGCGTATGTTTCATCATAGTCTATGCCTTCTTCTTGAGTATAGCCTTGAGCAACAAGTCTAGCCTTGTTCCTCACTATATTACCACTTTCATCAAGTTTATTTCTAAAAACCCATCTAGTACCTACAGTAGATTTATTACTAGGCCTTTCAACTAATGTCCATACTTTACTTCTCTCAAATTGATTTAATTCATCTTGCATAGCCATAATCCAATGTTCATCTTTAATGCTTCTTTGATGTTCTTGGGCTCTATGCATGAAATAAATGCAACATAATTACAGATATTTCTAAGAGAAGATCGAGTAGTTACCCCTTTTGATGGATCACCTATAATTTCACCATCCTTGACATAGTTGTACTCTCTGGAAAAGATACTTCCCTTTCTTCAATGGTTGGATTCTCGAGGGGATCATGAGTTTCCTCATCTTTTGTTTCTTCCTTTGATGATGATTCTCCAACGTCATGCTAACGTCATTTGCTTGTACAATACCTACATCATCATTAACAGAAGAATCCTTCCTCGGAAAGGGATTATCATCGAAAACAACATGTATAGACTCTTCTACAACTAAAGTTCTTTTATTAAATACACGATAAGCTTTAGAATTTAAGGAATAACCCAGAAAAATTCCTTCATCACTTTTAGCATCAAATTTACCAAGATTTTCTTTACCGTTGTTTAAAACAAAACATTTACATCCAAAAGGATGAAAATAGCTAATGTTAGGCTTTTTATTTTTGAGAATTCATATGGAGTTTTCTTTAAAATTGGCCTAATCATTACTCGATTTACAACATAACAAGCGGTATTTGTGGCTTCCGCCCAAAAATATTTTGGCAAATTATTTTCACAAAGCATGGTTCTAGCCATTTCTTCTAAAGTTCGATTTTTCCTCTCAACAACTCCATTTTGTTGAGGGGTTCTAGGTGCTAAAAATTTTGGCTAATACCATTAGAGTTACAAACTCAATAAATCCAATATTTTCAAATTCAGTTCCATGATCACTTCTAACACGTGATAGAGTAACCTTTTTCATTTTGGATTATTTTGAAAATGTGATGAAATTTTCTAATGCTTCATCTTTAGTACTTAAGAATAGAACCCAAGTGTATCTAGAATAGTCATCTACCAAGACAAATGCATATTGTTTTCCTCCCAAGCTAGTAGTTCTAGTTGGCCCAAAAAGATCTAAATGGATCAATTGTAATACTCTACTAGTTGATACATCATTAAAGATTTAAAAGAAACTCGTTTTTGTTTTCCTTTAGCACAAGCATCACAGATTTTATCATTATCAAATTTAGCTTAGGCAACCCTCTTACTAAGTCTCCTTGAATTAACCGTTGCAAAACACTCATACTAGCATGACCTAGTCTCCTATGCCATAACCAACTATCATGCTCATCCTTAGCAACTAGGCATAAATTAGTCATATCAATAGAATCTAAATGCACCATGTAAATGTTTCCTATTCTATGACCAACAAGCATAATCCGATTAGATGCAATGTCAATGACTTTACAACCATTAATTCAAATAAGACATTGAATCCCTTATCGCATAATTGACTAATACTCAATAGATTATGCTTTAATCCATTCACATATAAACATTTTAATTTGTATGGAAGAGGTATTACCTATTGTACCAATACCTTCAATGTGACCTTTTGAATTATCACCAAAAGTCACTTCTCCTCCATTTTGACGTTAAGCTCTATGAACCGACTTTTGTCTCCGGTCATGTGTCTTGAGCATCCACTATCAAGGTACCATGAATTTGAATTTGTTTCTCGTGCCTTGTAGCAATGCTCCTTTCCCTACAAACATAGATTAATTTTTGATTTTTGGTACCCAAATTCTTTTGGGTCCATATTCATTAGTTTCCAAAATCCTAGTCCCCTTAGGTATCCATTTGTGTAGGATATCTTATCTTTAGTAGTAATGAGTCCTTTAGGAACCCATATACTTCTAAAGATTTTACCATTTAAGGTTCGTTGAGGATTTCTATGATTGTAGTTTCTAAAATCTTTCTAACAAAGTTGGATTTTGAATTTTCTCCTTTTTCAAAACGTTTTGTTCCAACTTTATCAAAAGAAGTTTTAAGATCATCAATTTTCTTTTGATGATCATCATTGACCTTTGAAAGTAAATTTTGCAAATCTAAATTTTTCTTTTCAAACTCTTCTAGTTTGATTTGCAAATCTTTGATTTTACTTTCAAGATCATTGTTGGTTTGGATATGAGTTTATTTTCATTTTTCAACTTTGAAACATCATTTTTATATTTAAAAATAATTTCTCATAGTCCGAAGCCAACCCATTATATTCCTCTAATAGCTCATCATAAGATAAATCATCAAAATCGGATGAGTTAGAGGTTACCTTAGAATCTTCCCCGAATGCCATCAAGCACAAGTTTGCTACTTCTTGTTCCTCTTCATCGGAACCTTCTTCATCGCTCCATGTAGCCATATGAGCCTTGTGCTTATTCTTTGATTGACCCTTTTTCTTCAATTGTGGGCAATCATATTTGACATGCCCCGGCTTTTTGCATTCATAGCAAATGATTGGGTCCTTCTCTTTTGGTTCATTTTTGAGGCCTTCGTTTCGTTTGAATTTCTTCCTTGGTAAGGTCTCATCATTTTCTGAACCGTTTGGCAAACAATGCCATTTCCTCGTCATCATCATCATCATTAGAATCACTCTCATCTTTTGTGGATTTGAGAGCAACTCCAATGTTTTTCTTCTTCTCCTTCTCCTTTGGTGTCTCTTCAACTTTATCAAGGTCCACCTCATCATCAAGCATCATCTCATGAGTGAGGAGTGAACCGATAAGTTCTTCAAGAGTTAAGGACGATAGGTCCTTAGACTCGATGATTGCCGTCTTCTTTGATTGCCATGATTTGGGAGGGAGTAGACTAACTTCCTCACAAGCTTTTCATTTGAGATGATCTCTCCATATGATTTGAGACCATTGATAATCGTTGAAAATCTATCCGTCATAGCTTTGATGTCTTCATTTGGTTTCATCCTGAAATTTTCATAGCTATGCGTTAGAATACTAATTTTTGATTTCTTTACCTCATCGGTACCTTCATGTGGACTTGAAGCTGTCCCATATTTCTTTGGCGGTTGTACACGATGAAACTCTTCCGTATTCATCTGGTCCAAGAGCACAAAAGATAATATGGATGGCTTTGGAGTTGAGCTGGAATAGTTTAGTATCTCCTTCACTCCACAACCTTGGATGAGTGATAGGCTTAATGTATCCTTCTTCTACGGCATTCCATGCTCCCATGTCACTTGCTTGATTAAAGTACATCATTCTATTCTTCCAATAGGCGTAGTTAGCTCCATTGAAGAAAGGAGGCTTGTTGACGGGCATCGAATCGAGACCGGAGTCGAAGTTGAAGTGGAGGCCATTGATGACTTTGTAATCGATGTAACTCTTCCCGGATCGACTCAAGAGGCGATTAAACCTTCAAATGAGTTAGGCTCTGATACCAATTGTTGAGTTAATCGAATGACGAAATTGGCCAAGAGGGGTGTGAATTGGCAATAAAAAATTTTGTGGAAGCTTTTGCAGAAAATTGAAAATAATTGCACAGCGATTTACAGTGGTTCGACTTTCTCAAACAAAGTCTACGTCCACTACCTTAGCTATCCACACTAAGGATTTTCCAACAAATTCACTAATTTGTTCTTTCTTTTGAGGCCAAAGAGATAACCTTACAATTCCCTCAAGAGTATACCCCAACTCTTGAGAACACTCTTTTCTCAAAGAGAAGATTACAAATTTGCAAACTTACAAGAAAACCTCACAAGGTAAGATGTTTGCACAATTCTAGAACAAAGAAAAGAACACTCAAAGATGAATACAATTGAGCACAAAAAGTGTTCTTGAAAGCAAAATGAATATTGAATGAAAATGGGCTTTGAAATGCTCAAACTTGAGGTTTGATGCTTTCTCTTTGATTCTCTCTTGATTCTAGTTGCTTGATGTTTCTTGTTACTGATCAATGGCTTCTAAGCTTGCTTAAATACACCTTGGATCACTTCTGAACGTTGGGGATGATTAGAAAAGATATTATAGCCGTTTTAGTGTGAAAACATTTAATAAAACAGCTTGGAGCGTGGGGGGAATCGGTTCCCCCTCATAGGGAATCGGTTCCCTAAGTGTAAAATTCAAATATTTCGACCGTTGAACAGGGGGGAATCGATACCCCCTGGGGGGGAATCGGTTCCCTCCGAGCATACTGGAAATCTCGGAGCCAAACCATTCAGGGGGGAATCGGTTCCTCCTATGGGGGGGAATCGGTTCCCTCTGAGCAATCTGTAATTTTTGGCTTTGAATTGGTTCGAAATACTTTGTAAAATTATTTTGAAATTGTTTTATAATTAAAACTTAATTTTACACTTAAGTAAGGATTAAAAATGATTTTTGAAATATTTGGAGTAATGTTTTGATATTCGAATAGTTATATCGAATATACTTAGAAAATCATTTGGAAAATCTTAAAATCCATTTAACTTAATTTGTTATATCGAAATATTAAAATGTTTCAACACAATTCAAAGCCAATTCTTCTAAGGTTCATTTTCTTATCATTACGTACAGTAGCATTTCCTTCGCCAATTTTCAATTTTCAATTTTTTTCTTTTTCGAATAAATCAGTAAATAAATTACATGTTATATTTCTAAAAAGTTCCATAAAAAATTAGGAAATAGGCAAGAGATTTAGTCGGTTTACCTTTTTCGCTTTAATTATCGCTATTGGTTTTGCCGAGATGGATAGTGAGAACTGGTCATGTGGCTTAGCCAGAGTGAGCGTTGGGGTTTAGTGCGGTCGTCGGGTTGTTGTGTACAGTAGTCGGCTTTATTAGGCTAGAGTTGTGTGCGGCCAAACCCTCGTCGGGTTTAGATGGTGTTCTCATCGGAGTCGAGCGTATGAGAGGGTGAGAGACTCTTTAGGCTGTGAAGGCGGTTGTGAGTGAGGAAGAGTTAAGGGACTGTTGGAGGTCGTTTGGTTTGCTCAGTCATCGTTGGTGTCCGGGGTTTTGAGTTTGAAGGTTTGGTTTTGTATGGTGGTCTAGTTTATTTTAGGTTTTGGTCTTACAGTGAGGTTGGTTTTGATCACCGGCTTGCGGTGGCCGGTTGAGGTTGTGAGACCCTTGAAAGCTCTGTTGGGGTCTCGGCGGTAAGTGAAGAAGAAGAAGGGGAGAGCGGCTGAAGGGATAAGGGAAGTGAAATTAGGGTAACTCATCACCTAAAAAATCATATATTAGGATTAGTGAAACGGCAGCGTTTAGTGGGCAAAGGGGAATCTGTGTTTTAGGTATAATAGCTGATTAGACCCTTGTAGCTTCAACCTGTTCTGTTGTGGTCCCTAATTCGAGGTTTTTTTTTCTTTTTGGAATGCTAATCTAGTCTCCTAACTTTCAGCGTGTCTCATTTTAGTCCAGTTGCATATTAGGGCCATTTTTGCACTGTTTTTTACATTGGTTGTGTAATTTACAGAACTTTCATTTTGGTCCTTGAATGAATCTTTTGTGCCTTCTTAATTTAGTCTTCATATTTATGAACACTTTTCATGTTAGTCCTGAAATGTTTTATGTTTTATTTTTGAAATGTAATTTGTAATTTTGGTTGTTTGACAATTAGTCACTTAACATGTTTTTTAATTTAATAGTTAATTCCTACTTTGCATGCTTAGTTTAATTTTATTTTATTATGGTCCTTCATGGTAATTTTGAATGTGAAGTCGAGTTATTAATAGTATGTTTTATTGTATATATGGTTTTATTCTAATGTATGTTAATGTCGTAAATACATATTTTTTTTATTTATTTTTTTAGAAATTTGTTTGAGTGCCTGGCATATTTAATTAGTTTTTGCATGACATTATTTTGCATAATATGCATGATAACCTCATTTGCATAACTTGACATATATCACATAATTGGATTAAGGGTAATACCCTTTTAATTTAAAATTGTTGAAGTGGGCAGTCATAACTGATTTGAGGTCCGCTTTTAATGATTTTAAAATAAAAGTGTATCCCGAAAGTGAAACAAAAAAATTGATTTGTCACCTAAAATTCGGGAACGAGAGAAAAAGAAATGTTCGTTTATTTAAATATATCGAGAAAAGGTTGTTATATCTTTAAGATCTGGTCTCGATATTTGTAAATAATCGAACATTCTTTATCTTTCTAAAATGACTTGGTAATTTTAATTTAATTCGTTTGAGTGTTCTTGAATGTTTTTAATTTTACATTTTTGTTTTATGGGATCAAAATTCAAATTAACTTCGAATTTGTAAAGTTTATTGCAAAAACGTTAATTAATCGACTAGGTACCGATTTAGGGCGTTGTGGGGGTGCTAATCCTTCCCCGCACGTAACCGACTCCCGAACTCGGATTTTGGTAACGCAGACTTTAATTTGTTGTTTTAATTAAAATTAATTTTTATTTAAAATAACAAGCATTTTTGGGTGCCCAATCACACCCTAATCAAGATTGGTGGCGACTCTTTGAACTGTATTTTTCGATCATAAAGGAAATCCAAAATTTTTCGAAACGAGAGGTTTTCAAATCACATTTGTTTTTAAATTAAAAATCAATTGAAAGAGGTAAATTAAAAATTAATGGGGCTTTTAAATCTCACATTTTTTCACCATTTTAAGAAAAAAACAGTTTCGACAGCTTGGCGACTCCGCTGGGGACTTTTTTTAGAGAGTCAAGCCGATAGTCGATTAATTAATTGTCTTTGCAATTGAAAATTACAAATTCGTTTTAATTTGATTTTTGATCCATTGTTTGGTTTTTAATAAGTTTTGTTTGTATTTTGATTTTTTTCGATTAACAATTAAATAGTTGTACTAATTTGTTTGCTAATGATTTCAGATTAATTGTGTGAATTTAGAAATTTTGAGTGTTTTTATTGATTGTTTTTTCGCTTTTCCTCACACACTGCACAACTGCATTATCATAACATGAGCTAAAACCCCGCTCCGTCCTAATTAAGTAGGAGTGAGAGACTATGCCCTCGTGTGGTTTTCACCTCCGCATGGGATAGTGGATCGCCCCTGGAGCTCACGCCTTATGGTCCTCGTGATGGTATTCACCTCCGCATGGACATAAGGAGGTGTGTTCCCTCGAAATTGAACTCGATCCCCTAAAGCCTGTGATGGGCCAGGATTGAGGGTTCGGTAGCCCAAGGGGGCACCGACAAGGACAATTCGAGAAACTATTACTTTAGAACCTAACCCGGCATATAGTGAACGTAGAGCCTGAACTTAGGTTGAACCAAACCCAAACCTTAAGAATCCCGTGAGGAGGGTACACAAGGAAAAGTTTTTTTTGATTCATTTATTTTTTTCGAACAAGCATGCGAACTAGATATCATGTGGTTAGGTTTATTTTTTTTTTTTGAATAAATGCATGCGAACTAGATATCATGCGGTTAGGTTTATTTTTTGAACAAGCATGCGAATTAGATATCATGCGGTTAGGATTTCTTTTTGTGGATAACAAAGCCTGGGGGTAGATATCATGTTGGGTAGGATCTGATAAAGCATGATGGGGTAGTCAGCATATGTGGGTAGGATTTTTTATCTTGAATTAATTGCTTCATGTTTACTAACCGATCTTTTGTTGTTTTTGCCTTGTTTCTTTTCTGTTTTGCATTGCATTGTCCATTACATGGTGTTGATTTGGGGTCGATGTCCATATAGAAGGCCAGTAATATGGAACGAACGGTTCAGAAAGAGGTTGAGGACAATGCAGATGTTCTGAGGTGGTCGGAACAGTCCCAATTGACCAATGGAGACAGCGTGATGCCTGGATACGTGTCGGAGTTATTTGGTTATACTCACATCAACGTGCGTCAGAATGATCTAAGTGAGCTAAAGGAGATATGGGGAAGATGGACAGTAGTCGATAAGGAGAGGTGTTATCAGTTGTACGGTGATATTCCTTATCTTCTGGATGTTCATATTGATCGAAATCTGTTTAGAGCATTGGCGCAGTTCTGGAATCCGGCTTATAGCTGTTTCACATTTGGTAGGGTGGACCTGACACCAACAATAGAGGAATATCAAGCTTTGGTCTGTTGTCCGAGGTCCCAGATAGATAGAAATATACCAAGTTGCCAGTCACTCCTTCATTTAAGAAGAAATTACTATTGATGACCGGAATGAGTGAAGATTGGGTAATCAGAAACATTAAGAAGAAAGGAGACAGTGAGTGCATCTCTTGGGCTGCTCTGAAAGAAGTAATTGCTCATCATCCTGATAAAAGAAAGAAGCTTGACTTGTTGCTTTAGGGATTTATGGGCTTGTTATTTTTCCAAAAGTGCTAGGATATGTAGACGTATCAGTTGTTGACC
This sequence comes from Hibiscus syriacus, assembly GCF_006381635.1. Taxonomy (NCBI): domain Eukaryota; kingdom Viridiplantae; phylum Streptophyta; class Magnoliopsida; order Malvales; family Malvaceae; genus Hibiscus; species Hibiscus syriacus. Next base: position 7,715 of record NW_024061936.1, on the reverse strand, counting down.
TGTTTGAAAGATTAGACAAGCACGTGGATCCTGTTCCAGCTATTCTAGCTGAGACGTTTCGGTCTTTGAGTTCTTGTAGGCGCGAGGGAGAAGGACGCTTTATAGGATGTGCGCCTTTGCTGCTAGTGTGGATTCTGAATCATTTTAAACATGTTGAAAGAGCACCAGGACGAGTGTTTCTAGACGGTTCTCACCTTTGAAGGATTTTCTTTCTAAAGAGTGGCCTGGGGGTTTTACCGAAGAAAAATGGATGGTCATCGTCAAAGATATCAGGGATGGAGATATTTTATGGCGAGCTTCGTGGAATACCTCTTCGGATATACTTTACCGATGTGGAGAGCGAGATTGGGTTCCTTTGCCAGGTATATGGGGTTTTGTTGGGTATGCTCCGCTACTAGTTTCCAGACAGTATGGATCGAGGTAGTTCATTCCAGCCACGTGGGACTTGGTAGGGTCAGATTTTGCATTCAAAGTAGACCAATATAAGGGTAAAGTTAAAGGGGTTGCTGAGGCCTGGAAGCAAACTCGTCGCGTGAATTTGTTCACCTATGATCTCGAGTTTCTCAAGAGTACGAGCAGTGGAGAAGCGGTTGAGTAAACATAACATCCGATAGTGAATCCTGAAAATATTCAGCCGGTGGAAGAACAGTTGAGAGTGGTGCCATCTCCATTAGAGTTAGCCAAGCGCGATTTCGAAGCAGAACGGAGACAATGGAGAATGACTTTACAGAAATTGGAAGATGAAGTGTATCAAAAGGGATTGGAGATTGACATTCAGAAGAGTAGAGCAGATCGAATTGAAAAAATGGAGAAGCAACTTCGGCTAGACTTTGACGATCTTCGGTCAACTTATCAGCGAATGGTAAAAGCTCAGACAGGTTCTAGCTCGAGTAAGTCTGTTGAATTGAGGCAAGAGGTGGCGAGCCTCAAAAGGGTAGCCGAGAGAGTCAAGAAGAGCTCAAGCAAAGCAGGCACCAAGTTAAGATTTTATCGAAGGAAAATGATTCTTTAGAGCAGTGGTTACAAGAGAGTCAAGCCCAGAATGAGAAGTTGAAGGGAAAATTTCAAGTTTAGAGACTGCATTACGACGATACCGAAGCGGGGAAGGTAGCTCAAGCCGTGGGGAGGTTGAAAGTTTGAAGAGACAAGTGAGCGAGCTTGAAGCCATGGTTCAAGAGTTTCAGAGGCAAGCAAGTGAGTTATCGATAGTTCCCTATGAGGGGGATATACAATGGCGTTTTCGATGGGAGCGAGCTCAGGCGAGAGTTAAGCAAAGAGAGGACTTTATTGCTTGTTACCTAGAACACGCACGAGGGATAGCTCAATATTTGGTCATTCTATCTGAGGAAGCTGCTGATGTGACTGAAGAACTGGATCCTGAGGCTGAAGAAAACCAGAAGATTGTAGAGTTACTAGCACACGTACAAGAAATAGGAGAGATGGTGAAAATTTATTTGTGATATGTTTCAACTTTGTAATTGAACGTCGTTCTAATATAAGAGTTGTTCTAAGGAGTCGTTCCAGGATCAACACCCTGCATTTTGCATATGCATTTTTAATGCATTTAGTTTTTGCATCGCATTTTATTCATTCATAATCATATGTTTCATATTCATTAATAAATATCAGCGATAACAAAATGACTCTGTGACAGAGTGATACTGGAAAATCCCAAGTATATCTACAGAACCAGGAAGAAAGTTATGGAAGACAAACTTGCCCAAATTGAGAAGGCTCAGTCGGAGTTACAAGATAATATCAAGAAAATGCAAGAAGATATGATGAATGCCCAAAAAGAGATGTTTGCCAAGTTTGCGAGTATGTTGGAAGGAAGAAATCCAGAACTGGGGAAAAGCCCTATGCCAGAAGGTGTAACTGAAGACCCACTTCATCATCCAGGGTAAACCCCAGAACAATCTCAGAATGTTCAAGTGACCCCTGTTCATGTCGGGAAGGTGCACATTAATCCAGTCGGTGCTTCTGTTAACGTACAGCCTGGATCTAGTTCGTATCAGGAAGAACATCAATATCATCAAGTTCCAGACCTTGATGAAGATGCCAAGAAGGACCAAAATAATCTGTTGGAAGAGAAATGGAAGCAGTTAGAAAGAGAGGTCAGAGCCATGAAGGAAGATACCAGTGTCTATGGATTTGACGCAAAGGAGTTAAGTCTAGTTCCTGATCTGGTCTTGCCTCCAAAGTTTAAAGTTCCTGACTTTGAAAAGTTTGATGGTACCAGGTGCCCCTCTGCACATATCACAATGTTTTGTAGGAAGATGACCGGATACATAGGGGACGATCAATTGTTGATACACTGCTTTCAGGAAAGCTTAACTGGCTCGGCAATCCGATGGTATAACCAGCTGAGTAGAGCTAATATTAAATCGTGGAAAGACATAGATAAGTCATTTCTTGAGCAATACAAACATGTAAAGGATGTTAGGCCCAACAGGATGATGTTGCAAGGAATGGAAAAGAAGTCTAACGAGAGTTTTAAACAATATGCTCAAAGATGGAGAGATGTAGCAGTGCAAGTCCACCCGCCATTGGAAGAGGAAGAAACAAATATGCTTTTTGTCAACACCTTAAAGGCTCCTTTTTTCTCGCATCTTATTGGTAATCCTTATCGAAGTTTTACTGATGTAGTTACGGCGGGAGAAATGATTGAAATGGCTGTTAAGAGTGGAAGCTCGAGGGAGGAGTCTAGTAAGAGGCCACCAACGAGTAAAAAAGAAAACGAAGTCAGTAATGTGAGGTATTACGATTCTAATAACATCACTGTTTCCCGTCCTCAAGGAGCAGGGTCATCGACACAAAATGACAATAGACAAGGGGCAAGGGACCAGATGAGAGAGAGGCCTCAATTTGACCCTATCCCGATGACTTATAAGGAATTATTTCAGATTTTGTATGATCGGCATGTGGTTTCGCCGTATCACGTGACACCAATGCAACCTCCTTTTCTAAAATGGTATGATGCTAGTGCTCAGTGTGAGTACCATGCAGGGAACCCTGGGCATTCCATTGAGAATTGTACTGCTTTTAAGAAGGTTGTCCAAGCTTTGAGAACGAGGAATGTCATCAACTTTGGTGATAGTGAGCAGCCAAATATAGCTCAGAATCCGTTGCCAAGCCATGCAGGGGCAGGAGTTAATGCGATTACTGAAGAGAAAAGAAAGAGAATTGTAAGGAATGTTGGTGAGGTGGTATCACCCATGAGTTGGGTGTGGTGCCAGATGGTCAAGGTAGGATTGTTGAAGCCCGTTTGATGGGTGAACAGTTTAACAGTGGAGAGGTGTGTCAGTATCATAACAGTGAAGGACACAGTATTCAGCAATGTCCTGACTTCCTATCTTTGGTACAAGACATGATGGACAGTAAAGAAATTGAGTTCTTTAGAGAGATTGTTGAAGAAGAGGAAGCGGAAGTTTGCGCTTCAGAAGGATCGTCTAAAGGGGTATACAATGCCAGTTGTCCCCTGATTATTACTCCCAAAAATCGAGTTGCTGAGAAGGTAGTCCCAAAAGTGGTTATTACACCTCCATCTCCATTCCCATATCGGATAATAAACAAGTGCCTTGGAGATATGATTGCCAGATGGGAGATGTAACAAAAGAGAATGAGGAAGTAGATGAGGTGGGACGCTTTACTAGAAGCGGTAGGTGTTATTCTCTTAATCCACTTAAAGAGTCTGAGAAGAAGGTTGCAGTTGATAAAGGGAAAAAAGTGGATGTGCAGATAGAAGAGGATAAGCCTGTTATCAATGAACCAGTAACCGAGAGTGAAGCGGTAGAATTTTTGAAGTTTCTGAAACACAGTGAATACAGTGTTGTGGAACAGTTACACAAGTTGCATGCCCGTATTTCTGTTTTATCATTACTTTTGAGTTCAGAGGCCCATAGGAATGCTCTGTTAAAGGTTTGAACCAGACTTTTGTTCCGAAAGAGTTGCCCATTGAAAAGTTGGATCGGTTAGTTTCCAATATACAAGCTGATAATTTTTATCTTTTTTTGAGGATGAGATCCCTTCTGGGATGATTGGTAGTCAGAAGGCTTTGCACATTACAGTTAAATGTAAAGGGTATGTTGTCCGGGTCTTGGTTGATAATGGTTCAGCTTTAAATGTGATGCCCTTAGTGACTCTGAAGAAGCTTCCATTAGATAGTACACTTATGAGAACCTGTCAAAGTGTGGTTCGAGCTTTCGATGGGACTAAAAGAGAAGTGTTGGGCAAGATTGATGTTCCTCTGAATATTGGTCCAGCAACTTATGAAGTAGAATTTCTCGTAATGGACATTATGCCTACGTACAATTGTTTGTTGGGAAGGCCTTGGATTCATCAGGCCGGTGCAGTTCCGTCCACATTACACCAGAGACTGAAATTTGTAATTGATGGAAGGTTGGTATGTATTCACGCTGAAGAGGACATTATTGCTTTGTTCTACTACTGCTCCGTATATTGAAGTTGATGAGCAAGCCATCGAGTGTTCTTTCAGATCGTTGGAGTTTGTCAATGCTACGTTTGTGGCCAAAGGCAAGAAGATACCAAAACCTCGATTGTCAAACTGTACCAAGATGGGGCTTAAATTGACTCTTGGAAGAGGAGCAAAAATTGGAAAGGGTTTAGGTCGACAGTTGCAAGGACCGGTAAATCCCATATGCCCTATTACTAAAAAAGATCGATTTGGTTTGGGATATCAGCCAACTTCGAGGGATAATGAGGGGAATTAAGAAGGGCCAAGAAATCAGAAAGGCCAGATTGGCTGGTGAAGACCTTAGCTGGGAACCCATGACCTTCCCGCCGTTGAGTAGCATTTTCATGTCTGGAGGGCATATGTTTCAAGGGAATTCAAGGAACACCGAGGTGATAGTTGAGAATGCCTTGGGAGATTTAGGCATTAATGTTATAACTGATGAATCCGAGGAAATGAGAGCTATGGGCATTTATCCTGCACCACCGGGCTTCGTGTTGAACAATTGGACCGAGGAAGAATTGCCTGTAGTTTACAAATATGTTACAGAGTAATGCACTGGAACTTTCTCCCTGTTGTTCATACCCTGGGGCAATAGGTGATTTTATGTAAAGGGTTAAGCTGTTGTTTTTTCTTGCTTTCAATAAAAGATGCATTCTGTTAGTTCCAAATGGCAAACATTTTCCATTCATTTCATTCATTCATTCTTTGTTGTATATATGTATGTATTTATTTATTATTTCTATTTATTTATATGGGAAAAGATCCTCCCTATGTATATGTATATATATCTTCTCTTTCATTATTTTTTCAGGAGCTCAGATATCAATAATATGAATGCTAATGACTCTGACCCGGAGATTGATTTCGAAAAGCCTATATGTCAAGGGGAGATCGAGGATTGTGATGATGATGAAGGATGTGAACTACCTTCTGAATGCTGAAAATGGTGGAGAATGAAGATAAGCAGATTCTACCTCATAAAGAGTCTACTGAAGTTTGAATTTGGGGACGGATGAGGATAAGAGAGAAATATATTGGTATCACTCTGTCAGTTGGAGGTCGACATGATTTGATAGAATTGCTTCAAGAATACAAAGATGTGTTGCTTGGTCATACGAAGATATCGGGTTTGGATACAGAATTGGTTGTTCACAAACTGCCAATAAAGCTGAATGTAAACCGGTACAGCAAAAACTGAGAAGAATGAGACCTGAGATGCTGCTCAAGATTAAAGAGGAAGTGAAAAAAACAATTTGATGCCGGGTTTCTTAAAGTGGCCAAATATCCTGAATGGGTAGCTAATATTGTCCCAGTACCGAAGAAGGATGGGAAAGTTCGAATGTGTTGACTACAGGGATCTCAATCGAGCTAGTCCAAAAGATAATTTTCCTTTGCCACATATAGACACTAGTGGATAATATTGCTGGAAATTCTTTGTTCTCTTTTATGGATGGTTTCTCTGGCTACAATCAAATTAAGATGAACCCTGAAGATATGGAAAAAACAACGTTCGTTACCATGTGGGGAACGTTTTGTTATAAAGTAATGCCGTTTGGACTGAAGAACGCCAGGGCAACATATCAAAGGGCCATGGTGATGTTATTTCACGACATGATGCATAAAGAGATAGAAGTTTATGTCGATGATATGATTGTCAAAGCTAAGACAGAGGAAGAACATATTGGGAATTTGAGAAAACTCTTTAAAAGACTAAAAAGATGCCAGCTAAAACTCAACCCAAATAAATGTACTTTTGGGGTGACATCTGGGAAGCTGTTGGGATTTGTAGTGAGCCGAAAAGGAATTGAAATATACCCAGATAAAGTAAAGGCTATTCAAGACTTGCCAGCCCCACGAACACAAAAAGAAGTCAGAGGATTTTTTGGGAGATTAAATTATATAGCTCGGTTTATTTCACAATTGACAGAAAAGTGTGATCCCATATTCCGCCTTCTTCGCAGAATAACTCAGGAGAATGGACGGAGGACTGTCAAAGAGCTTTTGAAGCAGTGAAAAGATATTTGTCGAGCACTCCAATCTTAGCGCCACCCATCTCAGGCAAACCCTTGATTCTTTATTTGTCGGTTTATGAAAATTCAATGGGGTGTGTGCTGGGGCAACGTGACCAAACTGAGAAGAAAGAAAGGGCTATCTATTATCTCAGTAAGAAGTTCACTGAATGTGAGACAAGATATCACCCGTTGAAAAGTTGTGTTGCGCTTTAGTATGGGCTACCCGAAGGCTTAGACAATATATGTTGTATCATACTACTTGGCTTTTATCCAAGATTGATCCTTTGAAATATCTAATGGGTGTGCCTGTATTATCTGGAAGATTAGCTCGTTGGCAGATATTGTCCGAATTTGACATCCAGTATGTAAACCAGACGGCAGTTAAAGGAAGTGCTATAGCGGAATTCATTGCAAGCAGGCTTCAGAAGAATATGAGTCGTTGAGCTTTGATTTCCCGGATGAAGATTTAATGGCTATTTTGGTAGAAAGCAGTTGTATCCACTAGCAAATATTGGAAATTGAACTTCGATGGTGCTTCAAATGCCATGGGACATGGATCAGGGCAATTTTGGTATCACCAGAGGGAGAGCATTATCCTTTCACCAGTCGGCTTAGTTTTGATTGTACAAACAATATGGCCGAGTATGAAGCTTGTGTTCTGGGTCTTAGAGCTGCTGTTGAACGCAAAGTAAAAATGCTCAAGGTATGGAGATTCAGCTTTGGTAATACCAGCTCAGAGGAGAGGGAGACAAAAGATCCCAAGCTTGTAGAATACCGTAAGTTAGTTATGGAACTTGTTAAAGAATTTGATGAAGTAACTTTCAATTACCTCCCCAGAGAGAGAATCAGATGGCAGATGCCTTAGCCACACTGGCAGCAGCGTTTAAGATGAACGAGTATTCAAATATGATGCCCATTGAAATGAAGGCTTATGAGTATCCAGCCCATTGTTTTAATATGAAGAAGAAGAAGATGGAACCCCTGGTATTATGATATCTTGCAATATATAAGGTATCAGAGTTATCCAGAACAGGCTACTGAGAATGATAAGAGAACCATTAGAAGAATGACATCAGGATATGTGCTTGATGGTGAGACCCTATACAAGAAAAGTCTGGATCAGTCTTGTTAAGATGTGTGGACGCGAAAGAAGCCAAATTGATTCTTGAAGAAGTGCATGAGGGAATATGTGGTACACATGCTAATGGGCATGCTATGGCTAGGCAGAT